>NW_028159886.1:50000-67500 GCF_964263955.1 Coregonus lavaretus | reverse complement strand
AGCTACATTTATTATAAACTCTTATTCAGCTACATTTAATATAAACTCTTATTCAGCTACATTTAATATAAACTCTTACTCAGCTACAGTCTTAGAAAAAGGGTTCCAAAAGGGTTCTTTGTGGAGGGATAGGGTTCTACCAAGAAGTCTTTTGATCAGAAGAACCCTTTTTGGAAGACAAGGGTTCTTTGTAAGGCAAAGGGTTCTACCTAGAACCTTTAACATTCTAAGAACCGTATTTGGAAGAAAGGGTTCTTTGATGATTATTTGGAAGGCAATAAGGGTTCTTTGGAAGGCAAGAAGGGTTCTTTGGAAGGCAATAAGGGTTCTTTGGAAGGCAATAAGGGTTCTTTGGAAGGCAATAAGGGTTATTTGGAAGGCAATAAGGGTTCTTTGGAAGGCAATAAGGGTTCTTTGGAAGGCAATAAGGGTTCTTTGGAAGGCAAGAAGGGTTCTTTGGAAGGCAATAAGGGTTCTTTGGAAGGCAATAAGGGTTCTTTGGAAGGCAATAAGGGTTCTTTGGAAGGCAATAAGGGTTCTTTGGAAGGCAATAAGGGTTCTTTGGAAGGCAAGAAGGGTTCTTTGGAAGGCAATAAGGGTTCTTTGGAAGGCAAGAAGGGTTCTTTGGAAGGCAATAAGGGTTCTTTGGAAGGCAAGAAGGGTTCTTTGGAAGGCAATAAGGGTTCTTTGGAAGGCAAAAAGGGTTCTACATAGAGCCATATATAATATATCCCAGCATGTGTACACTTGTTGGATATCCTAACTTAAACATCACTTTGCATGCCAGCATAATGTGACTTGAAGGCCTGATGTGGCCTGTAAACCAGGAGTTTCCTAACACCACAGTTTTAAGGTATAACTAGGCCCTCAAATAAAGGCCTTATGATATACAGTATGTAATGTATTGTCATAAATCATAAATCATCATAAAATAAAATAAATCACAATGTTAAAGGCTAATAAGGCTGGTGGAACCGTTCATAGAGGGTTCTAGGTAGAACCATTTACAGGGGGTTCTTTGAAGAACCCTACATAGAGGGTTCTAGGTAGAACTCTCTGCAAAGGGTTCTATCCAGCACCAAAAAGGGTTCCCCTATGGGGACAAACCGAAGAACCCTGTATAGTTATACTTAGCACCTTTTCTTCTAAGAGTGTAGAGTCGTTGGCCTCTGAGCCAGTAGTTTATAATATATAATACTGATATAATACATATGATACTGATATAATACTGATATAATATATAATACTGATATAATATAATATATAATACTAATATAATGTATAATACTGATATAATATATAATACTGATATAATACTGATATAATATATAATACTGATATAATATAAAATACTAATATAATATATGATACTGATATAATACATAATATACAGTTGAAGTCTGAATTTTACAAACACCTTAGCCAAATACATTTAAACTCAGTTTTTCACAATTCCTGACATTTAATCCTAGTAAAAATTCCCTGTCTTAGGTCAGTTAGGATCACCACTTTATTTTAAGAATGTGAAATGTCAGAAAAATAGTAAAGATAATTATTTATTTCAGCTTTTATTTCTTTCATCACATTCCCAGTGGGTCAGAAGTTTACATACACTCAATTAGTATTTGGTAGTATTGCCTTTAAATTGTTTAACTTGGGTCAAACGTTTTGGGTAGCCTTCCACAAGCTTCCCACAATAAGTTGAGTGAATTTTGGCCCATTCCTCCTGACAGAGCTGGTGTAACTGAGTCAGGTTTGTAGGCCTCCTTGCTCGCACACGCTTTTTCAGTTCTGCCCACACATTTTCTATAGGATTGAGGTCAGGGCTTTGTGATGGCCACTCCAATACCTTGACTTTGTTGTCCTTAAGTCATTTTGCCACAACTTTGGAAGTATGCATTGTCCATTTGGAAGTCCCCATTTGCAACCAAGCTTTAACTTCCTGACTGATGTCTTGAGATGTTGCTTCAATATATCCATATAATTTTCCTTCCTCATGATGCCATCTATTTTGTGAAGTGCACCAGTCCCTCCTGCAGCAAAGCACCCCCACAGCATGATGCTGCCACCCCCGTGCTTCACGGTTGGGATGGTGTTCTTCGGCTTGCAAGCAACCCACTTTTTCCTCCAAAGATAACGATGGTCACAATGGCCAAACAGTTCTATTTTTGTTTCATCAGACCAGAGGACATTTCTCAAAAAAGTACGATCTTTGTCCCCATGTGCAGTTGCAAACCGTAGTCTGGCTTTTTTATGGCAGTTTTGGAGCAGTGGCTTCTTCCTTGCTGAGCGGCCTTTCAGGTTATGTCGATATAGAACTCGTTTTACTGTGGATGTAGATACTTTTGCACCTGTTTCGTCCAGCATCTTCACAAGTCCTTTGCTGTTGTTCTGGGATTGATTTGCACTTTTCACACCAAAGTACATTCATCTCTAGGAGACAGAACGCGTCTCCTTCCTGAGCGGTATGACGGCTGCGTGTTCCCATGGTGTTTATACTTGCGTACTATTGTTTGTACAGATGAAAGTGGTAACTTCAGGCATTTGGAAATGTTCCCAAGGATGAACCAGACTTGTGGAAGTCTACAATTGTTTTTCTGAGGTCTTGGCTGATTTCTTTTGATTTTCCCATGATGTCAAGCAAAGAGGCACTGAGTTTGAAGGTAGGCCTTGAAATACATCCACAGGTACACCTCCAATTGACTCAAATGATGTCAATTAGCCTATCAGAAGCTTCTAAAACCATGACATCATATTCTGGATTTTCCCAAGCTGTTTAAAGGCACAGTCAATTTAGTGTAACTTCTGACCCACTGGAATTGTGATACAGTGAATTATAAGTGAAATAATCTGTCTGTAAACAATTGTTGGAAAAATTACTTGTGCCATGCACAAAGTAGATGTCCTAACCGACTTACCAAAACTGTAGTTTGTTAACAAGAAATTTGTGGAGTGGTTGAAAAACAAGTTTTAATGATTCCAACCTAAGTTTATGTAAACTTCTGACTTCAACTGTATACCACTGATATAATATATAATATATAACACTGAGATAATATATAATACTGATATAATATATAATATATGATACTGATATAGTTTATAATACTGATATGATATATAATACCGATATACAGTGCCTTCGGAAAGTATTCAGACCTCTTGACTTTTTCCACATTTTGTTAAGTTACAGCCTTATTCTAAAATTGATTAAATAAATAAAAGTCCTCAGCAATCTGCACACAATTGATCATCCTTGAGATGTTTCTACAACTTGATTGGAGTCCACCTGTGGTAAATTCAATTGATTGGACATGATTTAGAAAGGCACACAACTGTCTATACAGTGAGGGAAAAAAGTATTTGATCCCCTGCTGATTTCGTACGTTTGCCCACTGACAAAGACATGATCAGTCTATAATTTTAATGGTAGGTTTATTTGAACAGTGAGAGACAGAATAACAACAACAAAATCCAGAAAAACGGATGTCAAAAATGTTATAAATTGATTTGCATTTTAATGAGGGAAATAAGTATTTGACCCCCTCTCAATCAGAAAGATTTCTGGCTCCCAGGTGTCTTTTATACAGGTAATGAGCTGAGATTAGGAGCACACTCTTAAAGGGAGTGCTCCTAATCTCAGCTTGTTACCTGTATAAAAGACACCTGTCCACAGAAGCAATCAATCAATCAGATTCCAAACTCTCCACCATGGCCAAGACCAAAGAGCTCTCCAAGGATGTCAGGGACAAGATTGTAGACATACACAAGGCTGGAATGGGCTACAAGACCATCGCCAAGCAGCTTGGTGAGAAGGTGACAACAGTTGGTGCGATTAATTGCAAATGGAAGAAACACAAAATAACTGTCAATCTCCCTTGGCCTGGGGCTCCATGCAAGATCTCACCTCGTGGAGTTGCAATGATCATGAGAACGGTGAGGAATCAGCCCAGAACTACACGGGAGGATCTTGTCAATGATCTCAGGGCAGCTGGAACCATAGTCACCAAGAAAACAATTGGTAACACACTACGCCTTGAAGGACTGAAATCCTGCAGCGCTCGCAAGGTCCCCCTGCTCAAGAAAGCACATATACAGGCCCGTCTGAAGTTTGCCAATGAACATCAAAATGATTCAGAGGAGAACTGGGTGAAAGTGTTGTGGTCAGATGAGACCAAAACCGAGCTCTTTGGCATCAACTCAACTCTCCGTGTTTGGAGGAGGAGGAATGCTGCCTATGACCCCAAGAACACCATCCCCACCGTCAAACATGGAGGTGGAAACATTATGCTTTGGGGTTGTTTTTCTGCTAAGGGGACAGGACAACTTCACCAAATCAAAGGGACGATGGACGGGGCCATGTACCGTCAAATCTTGGGTGAGAACCTCCTTCCCTCAGCCAGGGCATTGAAAATGGGTATTCCAGCATGATAATGACCCAAAACACACAGCCAAGGCAACAAAGGAGTGGCTCAAGAAGAAGCACATTAAGGTCCTGGAGTGGCCTAGCCAGTCTCCAGACCTTAATCCCATAGAAAATCTGTGGAGTGAGCTGAAGGTTCGAGTTGCCAAACGTCAGCCTCGAAACCTTAATGACTTGGAGAAGATCTGCAAAGAGGAGTGGGACAAAATCCCTCCTGAGATGTGTGCAAACCTGGTGGCCAACTACAAGAAACGTCTGACCTCTGTGATTGCCAACAAGGGTTTTGCCACCAAGTATTAAGTAATGTTTTGCAGAGGGGTCAAATACTTCTTTTCCTCATTAAAATGCAAATCAATTTATAACATTTTTGACATGCGTTTTTCTGGATTATTTTGTTTTTATTCTGTCTCTCACTGTTCAAATAAACCTACCATTAAAATTATAGACTGATCATGTCTTTCTCAGTGGGCAAACGTACAAAATCAGCAGGGGATCAAATACTTTTTTCCCTCACTGTATAAGGTCCCACAGTTGACAGTGCATGTCAGAGCAAAAACCAAGCCATGAGGTCGAAGGAATTGTCCATAGATCTCCGAGACAGGATTGTGTGGAGGCACAGATCTGGGGAAGGGCAGCATTGAAGGTCCCCAAGAACACAGTGGCCTCCATAATTCTTAAATGGAAAAAGTTTGGAACCACCAAGACTCCTCCTTGTGCTGGCCGCCCGGCCAAACTGAGCAATCGGGGGAGAAGGGCCTTGGTCAGGGAGGTGACCAAGAACCCGATGGTCACTGACAGAGCTCTAGAGTTCCTCTGTGGAGAAGGACAACCATCTCTGCAGCTCTCCACCAATCAGGCCTTTATGGTAGAGTGGCCAGACGAAAGCCACTCCTCAGTAAAAGGCACATGACAGCCCGCTTGGAGTTTGCCAAAAGGCACCTAAAGACTCTCAGACCATGAGAAACAAGATTCTCTGTTCTGATGAAATCAAGATTGAATTCTTTGGCCTGAATGCCAAGCGTCACGTCTGGAGGAAACCTGGCACCATACATGAAGCATGGTGGTGGCAGCATCATGCTGTAGGGATGTTTTTCAGCAGAAGAGACTGGGAGATTAGTCAGGATTGAGGCAAAGATGAATGGAGCAACGTACAGAGAGATCCTTGATGAAAACCTGCTCCAGAGCGCTCAGGACCTCAGACTGGGGTGAAGGTTCACCTTGCAACAGGACAACGACCCTAAGCACACAGCCATGAATGTCCTTGAGTGGCCCAGCCAGAGCCCGGACTTGAACCCAATCGAACATCTCTGGAGACCTGAAAATAGCTGTGCAGCAACGCTCCCCATCCAACCTGACAGAGCTTGAGAGAATCTGCAGAGAAGAATGGGAGAAACTCCCCAAATACAGGTGTGCCAAGCTTGTAGCGTCATACCCAAGAAGACTCAATGCTGTAATCGCTGCCGAAGGGTCTTCAACAAAGTATTGAGTAAATGGTCTGAATACTTATGTAAATGTATATTTCAGTTTTTTACTTTAAATAACAAAATATGAAAAAAGTCAAGGGGTCTGAATACTTTCCGAAAGGCACTGTAATATATAATACTGATATAATACATAATACTGATAAAATATATAATACATGATACTGATATAATATATACTACAGATATAATATACAGATATAATATATAATACTGATATAATATATAATATATAATACTGACATAATATAGAATATATACTACTGATATAATATATAATACTGATACTGATATAATATAGAATATATAATACTGATATAATATATAATACTGACATAATATAGAATATATACTACTGATATAATATATAATACTGATATAATATATAATACTGATATAATATATAATATATGATACTGATATAATATATATTACTGATATAATATAGAATATATATAATGTATCTGTGCTCTTACCCGTGTAGAGTCGTTGACCTCCATTTGAGCCAGTAGTTTCCCGTTGATGCTGAAGTTACAGAAGCGTCCTCTCTCATAACAGATGATACAGTGGCCTTCACTGGACACAGAGATGAGGCGGGGCCTCAGGCACAACTCTGGGCCCTCCAGGGCCCGCAGCAGGTCCCCTGTTATAGTATGGACCAGGCATGGACCCTCTGGAGGAAGGTGGGGGGCGGGAGGGGAGGGAGGGAAGGGAGAGATGGAGATTTAGAAACACACATACACACTGGCATGTACGCGCACGCACACACACAAACAAACACAGACTCACACACACACACTGACCTTTGGCCCCACTGATGACCAGTCCCAGCTCAGCGCAAACGGACACACACACCACCTCATGGTCATGACCCGTCAGCACAGCTCTCGGAGCAGGGTAGTCACCTAGGAAACATATTTATTAATTTAAATGTTTTCTGTAAAGTAAAGTCTTGAGGCTTTGTTGTTAAATACACTTTAAATAGAATGTGACACACAAAGAGCAGATGATTAAAAACAGGAAAAGTATCTGTACAGGGAGTTCAAAATGATCATTGGAGATTATTGTAAAGGCAAGAGATTAATGTGCAGATAATATTGAAAAAAGGACAGGACATGTAGGTGGTATGCTCTCCCTTTCACCTCTTAGATGAAGTATCTTGTTATGTACCACACACACCCCCCCCCCCTCCAAACACACACAGACTTACTGTTGTTGGGGTTGTCTCCTATGATGTGATGTCGTCCACTCCAGTACCACAGCAGCAGGGTAGCATCTCTGGACCCTGACACGATGTAGCAGTCCCCTCCGATGTAGCTCTCTGACCGGGCCAGGCACGTCACCACGTCCCAGTGCCCAAACACTATCTGGGTCAACTTACCTACAGGGAGGAGGGTGAGGAATAATGTAGACGTATTGAGGAATAATGTAGACTTATTGAGGAATAATGTAGAGGTATTGAGGAATAATGTAGACGTATTGAGGAATAATGTAGACGTATTGAGGAATAATGTCGACGTATTGAGGAATAATGTAGATGTATTGAGGAATAATGTAGACGTATTGAGGAATAATGTCGACGTATTGAGGAATAATGTAGACGTATTGAGGAATAATGTAGACGTATTGAGGAATAATGTAGACGTATTGAGGAATAATGTCGACTATTGAGGAATAATGTAGACGTATTGAGGAATAATGTCGACGTATTGAGGAATAATGTAGACGTATTGAGGAATAATGTAGACGTATTGAGGAATAATGTAGACGTATTGAGGAATAATGTCGACGTATTGAGGAATAATGTAGACGTATTGAGGAATAATGTAGACGTATTGAGGAATAATGTAGACGTATTGAGGAATAATGTCGACGTATTGAGGAATAATGTAGACGTATTGAGGAATAATGTCGACGTATTGAGGAATAATGTCGACGTATTGAGGAATAATGTCGTCGTATTGAGGAATAATGTAGACGTATTGAGGAATAATGTAGACGTATTGAGGAATAATGTAGACGTATTGAGGAATAATGTAGACGTATTGAGGAATAATGTAGACGTATTGAGGAATAATGTAGACGTATTGAGGAATAATGTAGACTTATTGTAGTAGTAAAGTAGTAATACAGTTTTTGCCCATTGTTACACACTAAAACCGAATGCTTAGACCGAAGCCTCAATACCTAAACTCCTTGTAGCATACCTTAAACACAGTGTAACCATACCTTAAACACAGTGTAACCATAGCTTAAACACAGTGTAACCATAGCTTAAACACAGTGTAACCATACCTTAAACACAGTGTAACCATACCTTAAACACAGTGTAACCATAGCTTAAACACAGTGTAACCATACCTTAAACACAATGTAACCATACCGTAAACACAGTGTAACCATAGCTTAAACACAGTGTAACCATAGCTTAAACACAGTGTAACCATACCTTAAACACAGTGTAACCATAGCTTAAACACAGTGTAACCATACCTTAAACACAGTGTAACCATAGCTTAAACACAGTGTAACCATAGCTTAAACACAATGTAACCATACCTTAAACGCAATGTAACCATAGCTTAAACACAGTGTAACCATAGCTTAAACACAGTGTAACCATACCTTAAACACAGTGTAACCATAGCTTAAACACAGTGTAACCATAGCTTAAACACAGTGTAACCATACCTTAAACACAGTGTAACCATACCTTAAACACAGTGTAACCATAGCTTAAACACAGTGTAACCATAGCTTAAACACAGTGTAACCATACCTTAAACACAGTGTAACCATACCTTAAACACAGTGTAACCATAGCTTAAACACAGTGTAACCATACCTTAAACACAGTGTAACCATACCTTAAACACAGTGTAACCATAGCTTAAACACAGTGTAACCATAGCTTAAACACAGTGTAACCATAGCTTAAACACAGTGTAACCATAGCTTAAACACAGTGTAACCATAGCTTAAACACAGTGTAACCATAGCTTAAACACAGTGTAACCATACCTTAAACACAATGTAACCATAGCTTAAACACAGTGTAACCATAGCTTAAACACAGTGTAACCATAGCTTAAACACAGTGTAACCATACCTTAAACACAATGTAACCATACCGTAAACACAATGTAACCATAGCTTAAACACAGTGTAACCATAGCTTAAACACAGTGTAACCATACCTTAAACACAGTGTAACCATACCTTAAACACAGTGTAACCATAGCTTAAACACAGTGTAACCATACCTTAAACACAGTGTAACCATAGCTTAAACACAGTGTAACCATACCTTAAACACAGTGTAACCATACCTTAAACACAGTGTAACCATACCTTAAACACAGTGTAACCATAGCTTAAACACAGTGTAACCATAGCTTAAACACAATGTAACCATAGCTTTAACACAGTGTAACCATACCTTAAACACAGTGTAACCATAGCTTAAACACAGTGTAACCATAGCTTAAACACAGTGTAACCATACCTTAAACACAGTGTAACCATAGCTTAAACACAGTGTAACCATAGCTTAAACACAGTGTAACCATACCTTAAACACAGTGTAACCATAGCTTAAACACAGTGTAACCATAGCTTAAACACAGTGTAACCATACCGTAAACACAGTGTAACCATAGCTTAAACACAGTGTAACCATATCTTAAACACAATGTAACCATAGCTTAAACACAGTGTAACCATAGCTTAAACACAGTGTAACCATACCTTAAACACAGTGTAACCATAGCTTAAACACAGTGTAACCATACCTTAAACACAGTGTAACCATACCTTAAACACAGTGTAACCATAGCTTAAACACAGTGTAACCATAGCTTAAACACAGTGTAACCATACCTTAAACACAGTGTAACCATAGCTTAAACACAGTGTAACCATAGCTTAAACACAGTGTAACCATACCGTAAACACAGTGTAACCATAGCTTAAACACAGTGTAACCATATCTTAAACACAATGTAACCATAGCTTAAACACAGTGTAACCATAGCTTAAACACAGTGTAACCATACCTTAAACACAGTGTAACCATAGCTTAAACACAGTGTAACCATACCTTAAACACAGTGTAACCATACCTTAAACACAGTGTAACCATAGCTTAAACACAGTGTAACCATACCTTAAACACAGTGTAACCATAGCTTAAACACAGTGTAACCATACCTTAAACACAGTGTAACCATAGCTTAAACACAGTGTAACCATACCGTAAACACAGTGTAACCATACCTTAAACACAGTGTAACCATACCGTAAACACAGTGTAACCATACCTTAAACCCAGTGTAACCATACCTTAAACCCAGTGTAACCATAGCTTAAACACAGTGTAACCATACCTTAAACACAGTGTAACCATACCTTAAACACAATGTCAACTTTGCACTTTGTTTGTAATTCTGTAACACACTTATTGCGAAACACTACACACGTTTTCTTACATTAGACACTTTGTTGATTGACATAGGATAGTGCTTTTGCTGTTCGTTAGGCCTACTCATCTTGTTGGCTGACGAAAAGTAAATGTGGACAGTTCTTCCAATATCTTCAATATGCACCACGGAATTGGATAAGGACGTGCGCAATTGCGTCCCCGATATGTCTGTCTTCACTTGTAGTCTGTGAAGGATCCGATCACGTGATGCAGAGCCATGTGAGTGAGAGGTGCTTCGGAGCACGCAGCACTCAAGGAGAAGGGAATTATAATTATTATATTTAGCCCAAGGACACAACAGCCGCAAAAGGCATGGCTTTTTTAGGGGGCATTACAGCCACACAAATGGGATGCATTATCGAGTGCTTGTCAAATTGTGAATGAGAGACTGATGAAGTGTGTACGAAATCACCTGTTATTATTGGGAAAAACACTCTGTTCAAAATGCTCATCTGGCAATTGTATGCACTTACATTCACACCTGAAAACACTTGCACAGAAAACAGAACACCAATCAGTCTGAGCCTTAGCACTACAAATAGGCCTCAGGTAAGCCATTTTTAGAACTTTGCAAGCATGGAGGCAATGAGAGTCAGAGTAAGAGGAGGACAAAGAGAGAGAGGAGTCGGACGAGGAAGAGGACGAGGAAGAGGACGAGGACCAGTGCGGAGACGTATATCAGATGACATCAGGGCTACTCTGGTGGACCATGTGATAAATCATGGCCTGTCCATGAGGGAGGCTGGGCAAAGAGTCCACCCTAACCTCAGTCGCTACACAGTAGCATCGATAATAAGGACATTCCGACTGGAGAACAGGTATATCTTCAAGTTTCTACTCCAGACTGTACCTACTGTATGTGTCACATGATTCTGTATCATATTACAGTATTACTGTACTAACTATACTATAGAAAAATGGGTAGTGCTGTGAAGTACTGTATATGTAAAGGAATACCATTGTGATGTTGCAGTACTGTGTACAGTTTGAAAGTACAGTATGTGAAAAATAACCTAACCAATGACATCTTGTGGTGGCATTTTCTACAGAATGGTTGGACGACCTCCTCAAGGTGGAAGGGAAACGGCTCTTCACTCAACAACAAGAGCTTGCCGTCATTGAAATGGTGCGAGAAAATAATGCAATCCGACTTCGTGAGTTGCAACAACGCATAATTGCAAATGGCAATGAATTCAACAATATCAACAGGGGTCAGCATTTCTACACTAAGTCGCATCATACAGAAACATAACTTCAGAATGAAGCAGCTGTACAGGGGTGCCTTTTGAGAGGAACAGTGTCAGGGTCAAGGATCTGCGCCACGATTATGTGCAAGTATGTGTCACTTTACTTTACATACTATATATTGTGATGTGGGAATGAGGGTTTATGCTGCCACCTGCCCTGCCTGTAGCTTGTAGTTTTTGTCTATACTCACCCAACCCAGACCCTACTTGTGTGAAAATATAGACATTGTAGTTACTATATGTGTTTTCAGTAACACTATTCAATATTTTCTGTTACAGACAGTTCTGGAGTTTGATGCCGCCGAACGAGTTCATCTACGTGGATAAGGCAGGCTTCAATCTGTCCGAAACCAGGCGTCGGGGCCGTAACGTAGTTGGACAAAGGGCTGTTGTAAAAGTCCCTGGGCAGCGTGGGGGAAATATCACCTTGTGTGCTGCAATTAGTGTCCAAGGAGTCCTGCATCATCATGCCACTCTAGGTCCCTACAATACAGGACAGTTCATTGCATTTCTAGATGCACTACATGCAGTTGTGCAGGACAGACCACAGCAGCCCAGGTTTGTTGTCATCTGGGATAATGTTAGTTTCCACCGGGCTGCTCTGGTCCGAGATTGGTTCAACAACCATAATCATTTCACAGTTTTATACCTGCCCCCTTACAGCCCCTTTCTAAATGCAATCGAGGAATTATTTTCAGCGTGGCGGTGGAAAGTATATGATCGGCAACCACATGCCCGCATGACTCTTCTGCAAGCAATGGAAGAGGCATGTGGAGACGTTGAGGTGGAATCAATCCAAGGGTGGATTCGGCACACAAGGCGATATTTTCCCCGATGCCTAGCCCGCGAGGACATCGCCTGTGATGTTGACGAGGTCTTGTGGCCAGATCCGAACAGAAGGCGTGATCCATAAGCCCCCCCCGCCCCCCGCCCCCCACCACACACACACACACACACACAAAACAAGTATATGTTTTTTCCTCCAATTTATCCAGTAATTCTTGTTTTTTTTACTTTTGTTTTGTTGCTAAATTTGATGTTAAGAATTTCTGTAACAATGTTTTTTTTTGTTGTAAAAACTGTTTGATTACTGCAGAAATTCTCCTTTTGAGTTTTACAGAAGAAAATGACAATAAAACGACAATAAAAATAGAATCACAGAGACTGCAGTGTTTTATATAAAGCCCATCAGTGTGTTGCTGGTGATATGAAAGAGTCATTCAAATGTTGCTTGGGTGTATGGTTTTGTTGCAAGAATTTCATTTTTAGAATGGAGTGTTAAGTTTTGATTGCAGTGTTTCATTTTGGCATATATGTGAGTTGTGCTTATGTCTGATTGGCTGGTGTGTTGAGTTTTGACATAATGAGCCAAACTGTATTATATCTCTCACTCAGGTAGAAAGAAATGAATAGTGACGTAGTGTGGCACAGTATTGTTTATTGTATTTGTATTGTTTAGTAATACCTGTCTCAGTGGATAGACTCTGAAGTCCCAGTATAGATAGTATATAGTATAGTAGTACTGTAGTAGTATTGTAGTAGTACTATAGTAGTATTGTAGTAGTATTGTGGCATGTACCTGTCTCAGTGGATAGACTCTGAAGTCCCAGTATAGGTAGTATATAGTATAGTAGTACTATAGTAGTATTGTAGTAGTATTGTGGCATGTACCTGTCTCAGTGGAGTAGACTCTGAAGTCCCAGTATAGATAGTATATAGTATAGTAGTAATATAGTAGTATTGTAGTAGTACTATAGTAGTATTGTAGTAGTACTATATTAGTATTATAGTAGTATTGTAGTAGTACTATGATAGTGTTACCTGTCTCGGTGGAGTAGACTCTGAAGCTCTTGTCCCAGAAGCCACAGACCAGGATGTAGCGGTTGTCAGCGGTAACTACGAAGCAGTGTGTGTTGATCTGGATGCTCTGGTCCACAAGGTCTGTGATCTGACGCTTACTCACACCAGAGTTGTTGGCTAACACACACTCACACACACACACACACACACACACACACACAAAAGGACGCACACACGAACACATACAAAATAACGACATTAATATAAACTATATGATATATATATATGGTATATATATATATATATATATATATATATATATATATATATATATATGGTATATGATCTGAAGCCTAACAACCTAATTTGGGCAAAAAGCGTTACCAAAACTGTGACCACCAGAGTATCACATGACCAAGGCAGATGTGTGTCAGTCGTGTGTTTGTGTGTTCTGACCTATGAGAGGGTCCATCTCAATGGGCAGGTGATGAGCCTGTTCTAAGGAGTAACCTGGAGCACCACGGAGACCTGAGAACACACAGTGCATGGTTACGTCATCCATAAAAATAACACACGTACATACACTCAATGCCTTCGGAAAGTATTCAGACCCCTTGACTTTTTCCACATTTTGTTACGTTACAGCCTTATTCTAAAATGGATTACATCGTTTTTTCCCCTCATCAATCTACACACACTACCCCATAATGACAAAGCAAAAACAGGTTTTTAGAAATTTTGCAAATTTATTCAAAATAAATAAATGGAAATATCACATTTACTGAGCGCTCTGGAGCAGGTTTTCATCAAGGATCTCTCTGTACTTTGTTCAGTTCATCTTTCCCTTGATCCTGACTACTCTCCCATGCCCTGCCGCTGAAAAACATCCCCACAGCATGATGCTGCCACCACCATGCTTCACCGTAGGAATGGTGCCAGGTTTCCTCCAGATGTGACGCTTGGCATTCAGGCCAAAGAGTTCAACCTTGGTTTCATCAGACCAGAGAATCTTGTTTCTCATGGTCTGAGAGTCCTTTAGGTGCAAACTCCAAGTGGGCTGTCATGTGCCTTTTACTGAGGAGTGGCTTCCGTCTGGCCACTCTACCATAAAGGCCTGATTGGTGGAGTGCTGCAGAGATGGTTGTCCTTCTGGAAGGTTCTCCCATCACATTTACATTACATTTAAGTCATTTAGCAGACGCTCTTATCCAGAGCGACTTACAGTTAGTGAATACATATTTTTTTTTATTTTTTTTATTTTTTTTATACTGGCCCCCCGTGGGAATTGAACCCACAACCCTGGCGTTGCAAACGCCATGCTCTATCAACTGAGCTACATCCCTGCCGGCCATTCCCTCCCCTACCCTGGACGACGCTGGGCCAATTGTGCGCCGCCCATGAGTCTCCCGGTCGCGGCCGGCTGCGACAGAGCCTGGATTCGAACCAGGATCTAGTGGCACAGTTAGCACTGCGATGCAGTGCCTTAGACCACTGCGCCACTCAGGAGAGGAACTCTGGAGCTCTGTCAGAGTGACCATCGGGTTCTTGGTCACCTCCCTGACCAAGGCCCTTCTCCCCCGATTGCTCAGTTTGGCCGGCCAGCCAGCTCTAGGAAGAGTCTTGGTGGTTCCAAACTTATTCCATTTAAGAATAATGTAGGCCACTGTGTTCTTGGGAACCTTCAATGCTGCAGACATTTTTTTTGGTACGCTTCCCCAGATCTGTGCGTCGACATAATCCTGTCTCAGAGCTCTACGGACAATTCCTTCGACCTCATGGCTTGATTTTTGCTCTGACATGCACTGTCAACTGTGGGACCTTATATAGACAGGTGTGTGCCTTTCCAAATCATGTCCAATCAATTGAATTTACCACAGGTGGAGTCCAATCAAGTTGTAGAAACATCTCAAGGATGATCAATGGAAACAGGATGCACCTGAGCTCATTTTCGAGTCTCATAGAAAAGGGTTTGAATACTTATGTAGATAAGGTATTTCAGATTTTTATACATTTGTCTAAAATGTCAAAAAAACTGTTTTCGCTTTGTCATTATGGGGTATTGTGTGTTGATTGATGATGATAATTTTTTTTAAATCCATTTTAGAATAAGGCTGTAACGTAACAAAATGTGAAAAAAGTCAAGGGGTCTGAATACTTTCTGAATGCGCTGTATCTCTCTCTCTCTCTCACACACACTTCCCCCACTCCCCCCTACTCACCGACGGTGTTGTGCCAGCGGTTGACAGCGAACAGTCTGCTGCAGGTGACGGTGACAGCAGCAGGGACAGAGAGGTGGGGCAGGGTGTTGGCAGCTACGTGGGTCACAGGGGAGTTGGAGGGGAACTTCAGCACCATGATCACATCCTGCTGCATCTGGTCCTTAAACATCAGAGGACTCTGGGGAAGGAAACACTGATGAGAGAGAAGAGAGAGAGAGGGGGGGGGGGGAGAGGGGGAGGAGAGGGGGAGGAGAGGGGGAGGAGAGAGAGAGAAGGGGGGAGGAGAGAGAGAGAAGGGGGGATGAGAGAGAGAGAGGGGAGAGAGAGAGAGCGAGAAGAGAGAGAGAGAGAGAGAGAGAGAGGGGGGAGAGAGAGAGGTGGGAGAGAGAGAGGTGGGAGGAGAGAGAGTGAGAGAGAGAGAGGGGGAGAGAGGGGGAGAGAGAGAGAGGGGGGGAGAGAGGGGAAGGAGAAAGAGAGAGAGAGGGGGGAGAGGGGAGGAGAGGGGGGAGAGAGAGAGAGAGAGGGGGAGATAGGGGAGGAGGGGGGAGAGAGAGAGAGGGAGAGAGAGAGGTGGGAGGAGAGAGAGTGAGAGAGAGAGAGGGGGAGAGAGGGGGAGAGAGAGAGAGGGGGGGAGAGAGGGGAAGGAGAAAGAGAGAGAGAGGGGGGAGAGGGGAGGAGAGGGGGGAGAGAGAGAGAGAGAGGGGGAGATAGGGGAGGAGGGGGGAGAGAGAGAGAGGGAGGAGAGAGAGAGAGGGGGGAGAGAGAGAGGGGAGGGAGAGAGGGGGGGGGAGGAGAGAGAGCGAGAGAGAGAGAGGGGGAGAGAGGGGGAGAGAGAGAGGGGGAGAGGGGGGAGGGAGAAAGAGAGAGAGACGGGGGGAGAGGGGAGGAGAGGGGGGAGAGAGAGAGGGGGGAGGAGAGAGAGCGAGAGAGAGAGAGGGGGAGAGGGGGGAGAGAGAGAGAGGGGGGGGGGGAGAGAGGAGGGAGAAAGAGAGAGAGGGGGAGAGGGGAGGAGAGGGGGGAGAGAGGGGGAGGGGGAGGGAGAGAGAGAGAGAGGGGGAGATAGGGGAGGAGGGGGGAGAGAGAGAGAGAGGGAGGAGAGAGAGAGGAGGGTGAGGAGAGAGAGAGAGAGAGAGAGAGAGAGAGAGAGAGAGAGAGAGAGAGAGAGAGAGAGAGAGAGAGAGAGAGAAAGGGGGAGGGGAGGGAGAAAGAGAGAGGGGGAGAGGGGGGAGAGAGAGCGAGAGAGAGAGAGGGGAGAGGGGGGAGAGGGGGGGAGGAAGAGTGAGAGAGAGAGAGGGGGAGAGAGGGGAGGAGAGGGTGGAGGAGAGAGGGAGGAGGAGAGAGGGAAGGAGGTGGAAGGAGGAGAGGGAGGAGGAGAGAGGGAGGAGGAGGAGAGGGAGGAGGAGGAGAGGGAGGAGGAGAGAGGGAGGAGGAGGAGAGGGAGGAGGAGGAGGAGAGGGAGGAGGAGAGACGGGAAAAGGGAAGAAGAGAGAGGTATATTAGTGAGGGGGAACAGGATAGAGGCAGGAACACACACTGAGGAACAGAGGGTGACTTCAGACCCAGAAGGAAGGAGGGTTGGTAGGGTTGCAAAATTACAGTAACTTTACCAACAATCTCTGGTTGTCCAGAAATCCTGGTGTACAGCAATCTTTAAGTCATACCACAGATTCTCTTGAGGTCTGGGCTTTGACTAGGCCATTCCAAGACATTTAAATGTTTCCCCTTAAACCACTTGAGTGTTGCTTTAGCAGTATGCTTAGGGTCATTGTCCTGCTGGAAGGTGAACCTCCGTCCCAGTCTCAAATCCCTGGAAGACTGAAACAGGTTTCCCTCAAGAATTTCCCTGTATT
>NW_028159886.1:12500-42500 GCF_964263955.1 Coregonus lavaretus | reverse complement strand
AGTTAGTTAAAGGTGATGTCGGCTACACAGGTGAGTGTTATGGTAGGTAGGTATATGAAAAAGTATGAAAATGTATGCACTCACTAACTGTAAGTCACTCTGGATAAGAGCGTTTGCTAAATTACTAAAATGTAAATGTATATATACTTCCAGTGCATTCGGAAAGTATTCAGACCCCTTGACATTTTACACATTATGTTACATTACAGCCATATTCTAAAATGGATCAAATTGTTTTTTCCCCCTCATCAATCTACACACAATACCCCATAACGACAAAGCAAAAACAGTTTCTTTGACATTTTTGCAAATGTAAAAAAAAATGAAAAATCACATAAGTATTCAGACCCTTTCCTCAGTATTTTGTTGAAGCACCTTTGGCAGTGATTACAGCCTTGAGTCATCTTGGGTATGACGCTACAAGCTTGGCACACCTGTATTTGGGGAGTTTCTCCCATTCTTCTCTGCAGATCCTCTCAAGCTCTGTCAGGTTGGATGGGGAGCGTCACTGGACAGCTATTTTCAGTTCTCTCCAGAGATGTTAGATCGGGTTCAAGTCCGGGCTCTGGCTGGGCCACTCAAGGACATTCAGAGACTTGTCCTAAAGCCACTCCTGGTTGTCTTGGCTGTGTGCTTACGGTCGTTGTCCTGTTGGAAGGTGAACCTTCGCCCCAGTCTGAGGTCCTGAGCGCTCTGGAGCACGTTTTCATCAAGGATCTCTCTGTACTTTGCTCCGTTCATCTTTCCCTCGATCCTAAATAGTCTCCCAGTCCCTGCCGCTGATAAACATCCCCACAGCATGATGCTGCCACCACCATTCTTCACTGTTGGGATGGTGCCAGGTTTCCTCCAGAAGTGATGCTTGGCATTCAGACCAAAGTGTTTAATCTTGGTTTCATCAAACCAGAGAATCTTGTTTCTCATGGTCTGAGAGTCTTTAGGTGCCTTTTGGCAAACTCCAAGCGGGCTGTCATGTGCCTTTTACTGAGGAGTGGTTTCCGTCTGGCCACTCTACCATAAAGGCCTGATTGGTGGAGTGTTGCAGAGATGGTTGTCCTTCTGGAAGGTTCTCCCATCTCCACAGAGGAACTCTGAAGCTCTGTCAGAGTGACCGTCGGGTTCTTGGTCACCCCTCTGACCAAGGCCCTTCTCCCCCGATTGCTCAGTTTGGCCGGGCGGCCAGCTCTAGGAAGAGTCTTGGTGGTTCCAAACTTCTTCCATTTAAGAATGATGGAGGCCACTGTGTTCTTGGGGATCTTCAATGCTGCAGAATTATTTTGGTACCCTTCCCCAGATCTGTGCCTCGACACAATCCTGTCTCGGAGCTCTACGGAAAATTCCTTCCACCTCATGGCTGGGTCTTTCCTCTGATGTGCACTGTCAACTGTAGGACATTTTATAGACAGGTGTGTGCCTTTCCAAATCATGTCCAATCAATTGAATTTACCACAGATGTACTCCAATCAAAAGTTGTAGAAACATCTCAAGGATGATCAATGGACACAGGATGCACCTGAGCTCAATTTCGATTCTCATAGGAAAGGGTCTGAATAATTGTAGCGTCATACCCAAGAACCCGGGGGCGGCAGGTAGCTTAGTGGTTAAGAGCGTTGTGCCTGTAACTGAAAGGTCGCTGGTTCTAATCCCCGAGCAGACTAGGTGAAAAATCTGTCGATGTGCCCTTGAGCAAGGTACTTAACCCTAATTGCTCCTGTAAGTCGCTCTGTATAAGAGTGTCTGCTAAGTTACGTAAATGTAAAAGACTCGAGGCTGTAATAGCTGCCAAAGGTGCTTCAACAAAGTACTGAATAAAGGGTCTGAATACTTGGGTAAATGTGATATTTCAGTTTTTTATGTTTAATAAATTTGCTAAAATTTCTAAAAACCTGTTTTCGCTTCGTCATTATGGGGTAGTGTGTGTAGATTGATGAGGAAAACAATGTATTGAATCCATTTTAGAATAAGGCTGTAAAGTAACAAAATGTGGAAAAGGTCAAGGGGTCTGAATGCTTTCTAAATGCACTATATATATATATACATATATATATATTTATATTTATATAGTCTTACTGTGGTTGGCCATGAAGGCTTCTAGACCAGTGTTCTGGAGCAGGTAGGTGTGATGTGTAAAGGACAGGTATAGTGTATATACAGGTATATAAAGGTAAGGTATCTTACTGCGGTTGGCCATGAAGACCTCTAGACCAGTGTTCTGGAGCAGGTATCGTCTGGAGAACACCGCTCTGATCTCACTGAACATCCACTTGCCATGTAGACCCTCAGAGTAGGCCAGGACCTGCACACAGAGACGCAGGGAGAATGAGTTATGTTGTGTTATGTCTAATCTGTCCTCTCAAAGTACAGCAGCACCTGAACACTAGACACAGTTTCCCAGATCACTGTTACCATGGTGTCGATCTCACTGTTACCATGGTGTCGATCTCACTGTTACATTGGTGTCGATCCCTGTTACCATGGTGTCGATCTCACTGTTACCTTGGTGTTGATCTCACTGTTACCATGGTGTTGATCTCACTGTTACCTTGGCGTTGATCTCACTGTTACCATGGTGTTGATCTCACTGTTACCATGGTGTTGATCTCACTGTTACCATGGTGTTGATCTCACTGTTACCATGGTGTTGATCTCACTGTTACTTTGGTGTTGATCTCACCGTTACCATGGTGTTGATCTCACTGTTACCATGGTGTTGATCTCACCGTTACCATGGTTTGATCTCACTGTTACCATGGTGTTGATCTCACCGTTACCATGGTTTGATCTCACTTTTTCCATGGTGTTGATCTCACTGTTACCTTGGTGTCGATCTTCTTGAAGGCCGGGTCATCCTCGTCCACCTCAAAGTAGATCTCAGTGGTGGTGATGGAGAGAGTACCATGGACCACCACTACTGGAGATACCAGCTGGGCCGGAGTACTGAGCACCACAGGGCCTAGCAGACAGACAGACAGAGACAGACAGGCAGGCAGACAGACAGACAGACAGACAGACAGACAGACAGACAGACAGACAGAGGTACGTCAGTGCTACACATCGGTGGTGGATGGTAGGCGTTCTGAGCAGCTGGAAAAATAAATCCAATCAATTATTATTATGTCAATTACAACAGATACAGACACAGACTGGGGCCTAGATTCTATCAGATCAGCGTTAGCCGGCGATAGCCGACACCCGAATAGCGGATGTTTTGGCGGTATCAGGAGGTGGAACTGCGTTGGAGACGTCAAATCAGTGAGCTGTTGCTCTTGCGAACATTGTCACGAAGCCACACCTGCCCCACTAGTGTTAAAAGTTCAGAAGGAGAAAGTGTAGGCTATATAGAAATAATGACGGTCAGATTGAAAAATCATTAAACTAAATAAAGAGGATTTCTGTCATCCTAATGGAAGTGTAGATTACATCACACATTCCAGTGTTCAAACATGTAAACAAGGCAGCATGGGATTTCTCTCAATGCGACTCCGTGCAGCCAATGGCAACGTCCGCTTTAGGTATAATGGGACTCCGTGCAGCCAATGGCAATGTCCGCTTTAGGTATAATGGGACTCCGTGCAGCCAATGGCAACGTTCGCTTTAGGTATAACCCTTATGGAAAAACAACATGATTTCACATGTAGAATATCACATACATTTCACATGTGAAATCATGTTAAAAAATGTGTTTTTGGAACACTTTACATTTGACATTTCACATGTGAAAACATGATCACATGAAATTCATGTATTTTTTCATAAAGGTGAGGACCATGTTAATTACGTGATTTCACATGTGAAATTTCCACGTTTTGCATGTGAAATATTGCAAAAATGTGTTTTTGGATCACTTCACATAAGATCATGTTTTCACATGTGCTTATATGTTTTCACATGTGCTTACATGTTTTCACGTGCTTATACAGTGGGGAGAACAAGTATTTGATACACTGCCGATTTTGCAGGTTTTCCTACTTACAAAGCATGTAGAGGTCTGTCATTTTTATCATAGGTACACTTCAACTGTGAGAGACGGAATCTAAAACAAAAATCCAGAAAATCACATTGTATGATTTTTAAGTAAATAATTTGCATTTTATTGCATGACATAAGTATTTGATACATCAGAAAAGCATAACTTAATATTTGGTACAGAAACCTTTGTTTGCAATTACAGAGATCATACGTTTCCTGTAGGTCTTGACCAGGTTTGCACACACTACAGCAGGGATTTTGGCCCACTCCTCCATACAGACCTTCTCCAGATCCTTCAGGTTTCGGGGCTGTCGCTGGGCAATACGGACTTTCAGCTCCCTCCAAAGATTTTCTATTGGGTTCAGGTCTGGAGACTGGCTAGGCCACTCCAGGACCTTGAGATGCTTCTTACGGAGCCACTCCTTAGTTGCCCTGGCTGTGTGTTTCGGGTCGTTGTCATGCTGGAAGACCCAGCCACGACCCATCTTCAATGCTCTTACTGAGGGAAGGAGGTTGTTGGCCAAGATCTCGCGATACATGGCCCCATCCATCCTCCCCTCATTACGGTGCAGTCGTCCTGTCCCCTTTGCAGAAAAGCATCCCCAAAGAATGATGTTTCCACCTCCATGCTTCACGGTTGGAAATGGTGTTCTTGGGGTTGTACTCATCCTTCTTCTTCCTCCAAACACGGCGAGTGGAGTTTAGACCAAAAAGCTCTATTTTTGTCTCATCAGACCACATGACCTTCTCCCATTCCTCCTCTGGATCATCCAGATGGTCATTGGCAAACTTCAGACGGGCCTGGACATGCGCTGGCTTGATTTTAATCCATGATGGCGTAGTGTGTTACTAATAGTTTTCTTTGAGACTGTGGTCCCAGCTCTCTTCAGGTCATTGACCAGGTCCTGCAATGTAGTTCTGGGCTGATCCCTCACCTTCCTCATGATCATTGATGCCCCACGAGGTGAGATCTTGCATGGAGCCCCAGACCGAGGGTGATTGACCGTCATCTTGAACTTCTTCCATTTTCTAATAATTGCGCCAACAGTTGTTGCCTTCTCACCAAGCTGCTTGCCTATTGTCCTGTAGCCCATCCCAGCCTTGTGCAGGTCTACAATTTTATCCCTGATGTCCTTACACAGCTCTCTGGTCTTGGCCATTGTGGAGAGGTTGGAGTCTGTTTGATTGAGTGTGTGGACAGGTGTCTTTTATACAGGTAACGAGTTCAAACAGGTGCAGTTAATACAGGTAATGAGTGGAGAACAGGAGGGCTTCTTAAAGAAAAACTAACAGGTCTGTGAGAGCCGGAATTCTTACTGGTTGGTAGGTGATCAAATACTTATGTCATGCAATAAAATGCAAATTAATTACTTAAAAAACATACAATGTGATTTTCTGGATTTTTGTTTTAGATTCCGTCTCTCACAGTTGAAGTGTACCTATGATAAAAATTACAGACCTCTACATGCTTTGTAAGTAGGAAAACCTGAAAAATCGACAGTGTATCAAATACTTGTTCTCCCCACTGTATATGTTTTCACATGTGCTTACATGTTGTCACGTGTAGTTTCATGTTATCACATGTGCTTACATGTTGTCACGTGTAGTTTCATGTTATCACATGTTATCATATTAATTTCACGTGATCACAAAGGTGAGGACCATGTTAGGATGTTTGTAAGACGTTCTCAAGACATTTGTTTTACCAGTCGTCAGGACGTCACGTGATGGTCCCAGACCATTCCAAACCATTATATGTAATGAAATGGGGGGTTTAAAGTAAGTGGTACGCTGTTCAGCTAAACTATGACCCCATCTGGGATTTGAACTCTCAACCTCTAAATTTGAGGTAAGCTGCTCTTTCTGCTACGCCATGAAGTCTGTAGCCTTCCCCTACACATTCATTACCCATAATACATCTCTGCACTGAGATAAAGAGTGCCATCCGACTGTTATTTTAGTTACCAGTTAATCTGACCTATTCTGTCATCATTTATTTCATTGACGTATTTCAGCAATTTGAGGGTTTTCTGTATAGTTGTCTAATGTTGGTGGGGCATATTTTTCTGTTTTAATGTTACCCCTGAATCAATAATAATAATAATAATAATAATAATAATAATAATAATAATAATAATATGCCATTTAGCAGACGCTTTTATCCAAAGCGACTTACAGTCATGTGTGCATACATTTTTACATATGGGTGGTCCCGGGAATCGAACCCACTACCCTGGCGTTACAAGCGCCGTGCTCTACCAATTGAATGTATTATCCAAAGTCCAAAGTGTAGCAATACAGGTGAAAGCGGTCATTGACACAGACATGGAGGCGTAGCAGGAAGATTGGAATGCTGTGAACCCAGAGGTTGTGAGTTCAAATCCCAGGTGAGGACATGTTGAATATTAATGACTGTATAAATTAGCATGCATGATGTATGTCAACATGTGTCAAATATGTAAGTTGAAAACATTGGATGTTAAAAGCACTGTTTGTGTGTGTGTGTAACCAGTTGCACAGTCATTTTTAGATAAGACGCCCAAATAATAATTTCTAGTTGAATGAACACATGCTAGGACCTGCACTAGATTAGGAACCAGTTACTTAATAATAATTAGTTGAAACAACTAGATTAGGAACCAGTTACTTAAAAATAATTAGTTGAAACAACTAGATTAGGAACCAGTTACTTAATAATAATTAGTTGAAACAACTAGATTAGGAACCAGTTACTTAATAATAATTAGTTGAAACAACTAGATTATGAACCAGTTACTTAATAATAATTAGTTGAAACAACTAGATTATGAACCAGTTACTTAATAATAATTAGTTGAAACAACTAGATTAGGAACCAGTTACTTAATAATAATGAGTTGAAACAACTAGATTAGGAACCAGTTACTTAATAATAATTAGTTGAAACAACTAGATTTACGGGTGTTTTCTTTTAAAGTGTATCATTAAAGCCTATTGGCTAAAATGGCTATTGTAGCTGGAAACGGTAGATATTTTTAATGGAATATCTACATAGACGTACAGAGGCCCACTATCAGCAACCATCAGTCCTGTGTTCCAATGGCACGTTGTATTTGCTAATCCAAGTTGGATAATTGATCATTAGAAAACCCTTTTGCAATTATGTTAGCACAGCTGAAAACTGTTGTGCTGATTAAAGAAGCAATAAAACTGGCATTCTTGAGACTAGTTGAGTATCTGGAGCATCAGCAATTGTGGGTTTGATTACAGAATCAAAATGGCCAGAAACAAATAACTTTCCTCTGAAACTCGTCAGTCTATTCTTGTTCTGAGAAATGAAGGCTATTCCATGCAAGAAATTGCCAAGAACCTGAAGATCTCGTACAACGCTGTGTCCTACTCCCTTCACAGAACAGTGCAAACTGGCTCTAACCAGAATAGAAAGAGGAGTGGGAGGCCCCGGTGCACAACTTAACAAGAGGACAAATACATTAGAGTGTCCAGTTTGAGAAACAGATGCCTCACAGGTCGTCAACTGGCAGCTTTATTAAATAGTACCCGCAAAACACCAGTCTCAACGTCAACAGTGAAGAGGCGACTCCGGGATGCTGACCTTCTAGGCAGAATTGCAAAGAGAAAGCCATATCTCAGACTGGCCAATAAAAATAAAAGATTAAGATGGGCAAAAGAACACAGACACTGGACAGAGGAAGATTGGGGAAAAAGTGTTATGGACAGACGAATCGAAGTTTGAGGTGTTCGGATCACAAAGAAGAACATTTGTGAGACGCAGACCAAATGAAAAGATGCTGGAGGAGTGCTTGATTCCATCTGTCAAGCATGGTGGAGGCAATGTGATGGTCTGGGAGTGCTTTGGTGGTGGTAAAGTGGGAGATTTGTACAGGGTAAAAGGGATCTTGAAGAAGGAAGGCTATCACTCCATTTTGCAACGCCATGCCATACCCTGTGGACGGCGCTTGATTGGAGCCAATTTCCTCCTACAACAGGACAATGACCCAAAGCACAGCTCCAAACTATGCAAGAACTATTTAGGGAAGAAGCAGTCAGCTGGTATTCTGTCTATAATGGAGTGGCCAGCACAGTCACCGGATCTCAACCCTATTGAGCTGTTGTGGGAGCAGCTTGACCGTATGGTACGTAAGAAGTGCCCATCAAGCCAATCCAACTTGTGGGAGGTGCTTCAGGAAGCATGGGGTGAAATCTCTTCAGATTACCTCAACAAATTGACAACTAGAATGCCAAAGGTCTGCAAGGCTGTAATTGCTGCAAATTGAGGATTCTTTGACGAAAGTTTGAAGGACATAATAATTATTTCTATTAGAAATCTTATTTCTAACCATGTCAATGACTACATTTCCTATGCATTTTGCTATATTTCCTATTCAAACTCATTTCATGCATGTTTTCATGGAAAACAAGGACATTTTCTAAGTAACCCCAAACATTTGAACGGTAGTGTCTACCTGAGGTACACTTCCTGGAACATACTGTACCAATCAGGGGTGCAACATTCACTGGGGACATTTTGAAATTGCATTTTTTGTCCCCCCCCCAGTTTTATCATTGGAATGTGATACAAAACGAGGCAATGGTGTGCTTCAGGACCATGCGGACGCCTCCGAGCGGTCGGGGTGTTTATCTGACTGGATAAAAAATAAAATACAATAAAATCATGTAATAATATATAATAATCTTCTTCTTCTTCTAAAACCAAAGTTGCGCTGGTAACATAACAACAACATCTGGCTAATACAAATGTAACTGGCTTCCACATAATAATCACATTACATACATTCCGTCTAAAACGTACGATACCACTTCCATGAACACTTTATATCGGCCGTTAAACAACATTAATTGTTGCGTGAATGTTAAGTTTGCAGATGACACAACAGTGGTAGGCCTGATCACCGACAACGATGAGACAGCCTATAGGGAGGAGGTCAGAGACCTGGCGGTGTGGTGCCAGGATAACAACCTCACCCTCAACGTGACCAAGACAAAGGAGATGATTGTGGACTACAGGAAAAAAAAAAGAGGACTGAGCACGCCCCCATTCTCATCGACGGGGCTGTAGTGGAACAGGTTGAGAGCTTCAAGTTCCTTGGTGTCCACATCACCCAACAAACTATCATGGTCCAAACACAACAAGATAGTCGTGAAGAGGGCACGACAAAGCCTATTCCACTTCAGGAGACTGAAAGGATTTGGCATAGGTCCTCAGATCCTCAAAAAGTTCTACAGCTGCACCATCGAGAGCATCCTGACTGGTTGCATCACCGCCTGGTATGGCAAGTGCTCGGCCTCCGACCGCAAGGCACTACAGAGGGTAGTGCGTACGGCCCAGTACATCACTGGGGCCAAGCTTCCTGCCATCCAGGACCTCTATTCCAGGCAGTGTCAGAGGATGGCCCTCAAAATTGTCAAAGACTCCAGCCACCCTAGTCATAGACTGTTCTCTCTGCTACCGCACGGCAAGCGGTACCGGAGCGCCAAGTGTAGGTCCAAAAGGCTTCTTAACAGCTTCTACTCCCAAGCCATCAGACTCCTGAACAGCTAATCATGGCTACCCAGACTATTTGCCCCCCCCCACCCCACCCCACCCCATCTTTTTACGCTGCTGCTACTCTGTTTATTATTTTTGCATAGTCACTTTAACTCTACCCACATGTACATATTACCTCAATTACCTCGACTAGCCGGTGCCCCCGCACATTGACTCTGTACCGGTACCCCCTGTATATAGCCTCCCTACTGTTATTACACATTGACTCTGTACCGGTACCCCCTGTATATAGCCTCCCTACTGTTATTTTTTTAACTGCATTGTTGGTTAAGGGCTTGTAAGTAAGCATTTCACTGTAAGGTCTACACCTGTTGTATTCTGCGCATGTGGCAAATAAAATTAGATTTGATTTGATTTGAATGGAACGGCCGATTGGTGACAACCCAGTAACATACAGTTGAAGTCGGAAGTTTACGTACACCTTAACCAAATACATTTAAACTCAGTTTTTCACAATTCCTGACATTTAATCCTTGTACAAAATCCCTGTCTTAGGTCAGTTAGGATCAACACTTTATTTTAAGAATGTGAAATGTCAGAATAATAGTAGAGAAAATGATTTATTTCAGCTTTTATTTATTTCATCACATTCCCAGTGGGTCAGAAGTTTACATACACTCAATTAGTATTTGGTAGCGTTGCCTTTAAATTGTTTAACTTGGGTCAAACGTTTCGGGTAGCCTTCCACAAGCTTCCCACAATAAGTTGGGTGAATTTTGGCCCATTCCTCCTGACAGAGCTGGTGTAACTGAGTCAGGTTTGTAGGCCTCCTTGCTCACACACGCTTTTTCAGTTCTGCCCAAAAATGTTCTATAGGTTTGAGGTCAGGGCTTTGTGATGGCCACTCCAATACCTTGACTTTGTTGTCCTTAAGCCATTTTGCCACAACTTTGGAAGTATGCTTGGGGTCATTGTCCATTTGGAAGACCCATTTGCGACCAAGCTTTAACTTCCTGACTGATGTCTTGAGATGTTGCTTCAATATATCCACATAATTTTCCTTCCTCATGATGCCATCTATTTTGTGAAGTGCACCAGTCCCTCCTGCAGCAAAGCACCCCCACAGCATGATGCTGCCACCCCCGTGCTTCACGGTTGGGATGGTGTTCTTTGGCTTGCAAGCGCTCCCCTTTTTCCTCCAAACATAACGATGGTCATTATGGCCAAACAGTTCTACTTTTGTTTCATTAGACCAGAGGACATTTCTCCAAAAAGTACAATCTTTGTCCCCATGTGCAGTTGCAAACCATAGTCTGGATTTTCAATGGCAGTTTTTGAGCAGTGGCTTCTTCCTTGCTGAGCGGCCTTTCTGGTTAGGTCGATATAGGACTCGTTTTACTGTGGATATAGATACTTTTGTACCTGTTTCCTCCAGCATCTTCACAAGGTCCTTTGCTGTTGTTCTGGGATTGATTTGCACTTTTCGCACCAAAGTACGTTCATCTCTGAGCGGTATGATGGCTGCGTGGTCCCATGGTGTTTATACTTGTGTACTATTGTTTGTACAGATTAATGTGGTACCTTCAGTCATTTGGAAATTGCTCCCAAGGATTTACCAGAGTTGTGGAGATCTACAATTTTTTTTCTGAGGTCTTGGCTGATTGCTTTTGATTTTCCCATGATGTCAAGCAAAGAGACACTGAGTTTGAAGGTAGGCCTTGAAATACATCCACATGTACACCTCCAATTGACTCAAATGACGTCAATTAGCCTATTAGAAGCTTCTAAAGCCATGACATCATTTTCTAGGAATTTTCCAAACTGTTTAAAGGCACAGTCAACTTAGTGTATGTAAACTTCTGACACACTGGAATTGTGATACAGTGAATTATAAGTGAAATAATCTGTCTGTAAACAACTGTTAGAGAAATTACTTGTGTCATGCACAAAGTAGATGTCCTAACAGACTTGCCAAAACTATAGTTTGTTAACAAGAAATGTGTGGAGTGGTTGAAAAATGAGTTTTAATGACTCCAACCTAAGTGTATGTAAACTTCCGACGTCAACTGTAGGTTCATACAGACACAGACAAGACAGGACACACGGAGCTCCGACACAACGTGGGAAGTATGAATAAAGGAAATCATTAACAGAATGAACCAAACAGAGTTTCTAGCTCGTGAGTGTTACGGCCATTCTGTGCACCGAAACAACGTTTCACTCTGTTGGTTAGAGACAATAACCGCCTTTGTGTGGAACAGATTATACGAAAATACCTTTCCATAAACATTTTCCCACCGAACTGGGCATGAACTATAAACAGTAGCTTCCTGCTAACACAGGAGCTAGAGAATACTAGAATAGTAATGTGCAGTATAATACTTCTAGAAATAAATGGCAGAATGCGTAATGAAATTAGCTATTCTAAAATAGGGCCTAATGGCAGATTAGACAGTTTGCTCGTTCGTGACGAGTGGGCAGAAATCCACATCGTCACAGGGTGGTATGACACAAAGTATAAACATCGTGTTTTAGTTAAATCAGGACTGTTTGATGTTTTATCCGAGTGAGTTTGGTTTTGACGGTAATAATTTAAAACTACGTTTTTATTGATTCGATTAAAATGTATTTAAGTTGTTATTAAATTGTTCAGAGAATCCAGAACCAGAACCAGATAACTTCTCCTAACTGGAAAGGAGAATGAACACAGGGCGGACGTGTGTGTGTCTGACCTGCCAGTTCCATCTCTTTCTCCTGCTGCAGACTGACAGCGTCGTCGTCTCCCTCCAGCATTAGCTCCGCCTCCGGGTTCTGACTGACCACTGATTGGCTGCGCAAGGACTTCTTAGACTTAAGCCCCCCCTCCTCTTCCTCCTCCTCCTCCTCCGTACCTGCACAACACGATTAGTACATAGCTGATACCAAATGGTAAATGATGCCACTGTTTAAAAAAATGGTCAAGTAACTAACTAACTAACTAAATAACTTGCAGTGTATTCTGGGATAGGTGACTGACCGTAGTCCTCCAGGGCTTTAAGTGACACTTCAGGGTGGGTGGAGCCAAGGGGGTTTCGTACGAATCTCCGCCTCCTCCTCAGGTCGTCCTCCCAGTAGTCCAGACGCCAGAAGTCATGTAATTGGCTGAGGGAATAAAAGGGGTGGGGAAATAAGTTAAAGCAGCTCATGTAATTGGCTGAGAGAGCGAAAGGGGGCGGAATACAAGGTCAATAAGGACCACAATAAAGACAGATTAGCTCCTCCTCCTCTTCATGCTGTGATTTAGTGAGAACATTGGCACTGGCCTGGGGTGAGCTCTGAATGAACGGATGTCCAATCAATCAATCAAAATATGTGTTTGTGCGTACGTGTGTGTCTGAGCAAGCAGATGCTTCCTGTTTTCCTGTCTTCCTGTCTCAAAGCTAACCTAACAGAACCCTCTACATCACAGTGACAGCTTTTCTACTACCCCCTGTGTGTATGTTCCTGTCCTTCCTACTACCCCCTGTGTGTCTGTTCCTGTCCTTCCTACTACCCCCTGTGTGTCTGTTCCTGTCCTTCCTACTACCCCCTGTGTGTCTGTTCCTGTCCTTCCTACTACCCCCTGTGTGTCTGTTCCTGTCCTTCCTACTACCCCCTGTGTGTCTGTTCCTGTCCTTCCTACTACCCCCTGTGTGTCTGTTCCTGTCCTTCCTACTACCCCCTGTGTGTCTGTTCCTGTCCTTCCTACTACCCCCTGTGTGTCTGTTCCTGTCCTTCCTACTACCCCCTGTGTGTCTGTTCCTGTCCTTCCTACTACCCCCTGTGTGTCTGTTCCTGTCCTTCCTAATACCCCCTGTGTGTCTGTTCCTGTCCTTCCTTCGACCCCCTGTGTGTCTGTTCCTGTCCTTCCTACTACCCCCTGTGTGTCTGTTCCTGTCCTTCCTACTACCCCCTGTGTGTCTGTTCCTGTCCTTCCTACTACCCCCTGTGTGTCTGTTCCTGTCCTTCCTACTACCCCCTGTGTGTCTGTTCCTGTCCTTCCTACTACCCCCTGTGTGTCTGTTCCTGTCCTTCCTTCGACCCCCTGTGTGTCTGTTCCTGTCCTTCCTACTACCCCCTGTGTGTCTGTTCCTGTCCTTCCTACTACCCCCTGTGTGTCTGTTCCTGTCCTTCCTACTACCCCCTGTGTGTCTGTTCCTGTCCTTCCTACTACCCCCTGTGTGTCTGTTCCTGTCCTTCCTACTACCCACTGTGTGTCTGTTCCTGTCCTTCCTACTACCCCCTGTGTGTCTGTTCCTGTCCTTCCTTCGACCCCCTGTGTGTCTGTTCCTGTCCTTCCTTCGACCCCCTGTGTGTCTGTTCCTGTCCTTCCTACTACCCCCTGTGTGTCTGTTCCTGTCCTTCCTTCGACCCCCTGTGTGTCTGTTCCTGTCCTTCCTTCGACCCCCTGTGTGTGTTTCTTCCCTGTCCTTCCCGCTACCTCTCACCTCTGTGACATCGTGCCCCATGCCCCGTGCTTATTGGTCAGGATGTTGAGTATCTTCTGTTTCAATTGGTTGGCGGTCACATGGTCCCTGTGCTTGGCGGCGCTGATCAGGTGATCGCACATCTTCTCCTCCTCCATCCTGTCAGCAGCGTACTGGGCACAGTTAGACTGGGGGGATGAGAGGCATGGAGGTGGTAGAGGGAGAGATAAAAGGGGGGAGGGAGAAAGAAAGGGAGGGAGGGAGAGGGGTAGAGAGAGGGAGAGAGGGAGAGGGGTAGAGAGAGGGAGAGAGGGGTAGAGAGAGGGAGGGAGGGAGAGGGGTAGAGAGAGGGAGGGAGGGAGAGAGGGGTAGAGAGAGGGAGAGAGGGGGGGAGGGGTAGAGAGAGGGAGGGAGGGAGAAGGGTAGAGAGAGGGAGGGAGGGAGAGAGGGGTAGAGAGAGGGAGAGGGGGGGGGTAGAGAGAGGGAGAGAGGGAGAGGGGTAGAGAGAGGGAGGGAGGGGGGTAGAGAGAGGGAGAGAGGGGGGAGGGGGATAGAGAGGGAGATAGGGGGGAGGAGGAGGGGTAGAGAGAGGGAGAAAGGGAGGGAGGAAGAGGGGTAGAGAAGGAGATGGGGAGGGAGAGGGGTAGAGAGAGGGAGAGAGGGAGGGAGGGGTAGAGAGAGGGAGAGAGGGAGGGAGGGAGAGGGGTAGAGAGAGGGAGAGAGGGAGGGAGGGAGAGGGGTAGAGAGAGGGAGAGAGGGATGGAGGGGTAGAGAGAGGGAGAGAGGGAGGGAGAGAGGGAGAGGGGTAGAGAGAGGGAGAGAGAGGGAGATGGGGGAGGGAGAGGGAGGGAGGGAGGGAGGTAGAGAGAGGGAGAGAGGGAGATGGGAGGGAGGGGGAGAGAGAGGGGGAGAGGGAGGGAGGGAGAGGGGTAGAGAGAGAGAGAGAGAGGGGGAGATGGGGGGAGGGAAAGGGGTAGAGAGAGGGAGGGAGGGAGGGAGGGAGGGAGGTAGAGAGAGGGAGAGGGAGATGGGGGGAGGTAGAGGGGGAGAGAGAGGGAGAGAGGGAGGGAGGGAGAGGGGTAGAGAGAGGGAGAGAGAAATGGGGAGGGAGGGAGGGAGGGAGGGAGGGAGGGAGGGAGGGAGGGAGGGAGGGAGGGGGAAAGTAAAAGAAAGAAGTTGAGATATATAGATATATAGATATATAGATATATATATATCATGTTTCAGTGGACTGGACTAGAGGGCACAGAGACAGACACAGAGTGGTCAAAATAACTCAACACTACAACTCAACACTACAACTCAACAGTGTGTAGTGGGCTTGACTTCCGATTGAACACGTGACTTCCGTCTCGCTTCCGCATTGTCTCCGTGCTGTTGTTGCTGTGCTGTTTGTTGCTACTTGGCTACCTGCCAAACTATTCACGTTTTACTTTTAATAAACGTTTAATCAATCTCTGTGTTCAACAAATTTACCAACTTTTTAGTTTTGTCCTCACTCATCTTTTTTCGTTAAACTTTTTCACCCCGGACGTTTATCCCGAGACAGAAGAGTCATTTTCCTGTGCGTTTTAGCTGCCAACTTTAAGTTATTTTCCTTTTTTCCATCGCAACTTTTTTCCCTTATTCAACTTTTTCACTCCGGACGCTTTATCTGGACATGATTCGTCAACATCTTCAACATCTTCAACAGCCGAAGCTAAGTAGTAACATTAACATGATGTCTTCTAATTGCAGTCGCTGTACTCATAATATACAGGAGAATTCTCGCCTTACGGCGAGAATAGCTGTGCTACAAGCCCAGCTTCAGACGCAATCGTTAGGCAAGGGCAATATCAGTGTAGGAAAGGAAGAAACAGCGTCTGTGCCACCAGTAAGTACAGACAGTAACGTTAGTATAAATCCCCCCGCACAGTCCCCGCAGCCGGACAACTTTCTCATGGCTTCTGGAGGGAAATACTGCTGGAATGCTCAACCGGTGTCGCTCATTCAGCCGACAGAAACCTTCAACCGGTTTTCCCCATTATGTAGCGAGTCGGAGTCTGAGTCTGAGTCTTCTCTAGTCTCTACTCCTCCCGTTACGGGGTCTGAGACTCCGAAGGCTCCCACCATTAGCTCTGACAAATTGAAAACCCTAGTCATTGGCGACTCCATTACCCGCAGTATTAGACTTAAAACGAATCACCCAGCGATCATACACTGTTTACCAGGGGGCAGGGCTACCGACGTTAAGGCTAATCTAAAGATGGTGCTGGCTAAAGCTAAAACTGGCGAGTGTAGAGAGTATAGAGATATTGTTATCCACGTCGGCACCAACGATGTTAGGATGAAACAGTCAGAGGTCACCAAGTGCAACATAGCTTCAGCGTGTAAATCAGCTAGAAAGATGTGTCGGCATCGAGTAATTGTCTCTGGCCCCCTCCCAGTTAGGGGAAGTGACGAGCTCTACAGCAGAGTCTCAGCACTTAATCGCTGGTTGAAAACTGTTTTCTGCCCCTCCCAAAAGATAACATTTGTGGATAATTGGCCCTCTTTCTGGGACTCACCCACAAACAGGATCAAGCCTGACCTGCTGAGGAGTGACGGACTCCATCCTAGCTGGAGGGGTGCTCTCCTCTTATCTACCAACATAGATAGGGCTCTAACTCCTCTAGCCCCACAGTGAAATAGGGTGCAGGCCAGGCAGCAGGCTGTTAGCCAACCTGCCAGCTTAGTGGAGTCTGCCAATAGCACAGTCAGTGTAGTCAGCTCAGCCATACCCATTGAGACTGTGTCTGTGCCTCGACCTAGGTTGGGCAAAACTAAACATGGCGGTGTTCACCCTAGCAATCTTATTAGGATAAAGACCTCCTCCATTCCTGCCATTATTGAAAGAGATTGTGATACCTCACATCTCAAAATAGGGTTACTTAATGTTAGATCCCTCACTTCAAAGGCAGTCATAGTCAATGAACTAATCACTGATCATAATCTTGATGTGATTGGCCTGACTGAAACATGGCTTAAGCCTGATGAATTTGCTGTGTTAAATGAGGCCTCACCTCCTGGTTACACTAGTGACCATATTCCCCGTGCATCCCGCAAAGGCGGAGGTGTTGCTAACATTTACGATAGCAAATTTCAATTTACAAAAAAAAAAATGGCGTTTTCATCTTTTGAGCTTCTAGTCATGAAATCTATGCAGCCTACTCAATCACTTTTTATAGCTACTGTTTACAGGCCTCCTGGGCCATATACAGCGTTCCTCTCTGAGTTTCCTGAATTCCTATCAGACCTTGTAGTCATAGCAGATCATATTCTAATTTTTGGTGATTTTAATATTCACATGGAGAAGTCCACAGACCCACTCCAAAAGTCTTTCGGAGCCATTATCGACTCAGTGGGTTTTGTCCAACATGTCTCTGGACCTACTCACTGTCACAGTCATACTCTGGACCTAGTTTTGTCCCATGGAATAAATGTTGTAGATCTTAATGTTTTTCCACAAAATCCTGGACTATCGGACCACCATTTTATTACGTTTGCAATCGCAACAAATAATCTGCTCAGACCCCAACCAAGGAGCATCAAAAGTCGTGCTATAAATTCTCAGACAACACAAAAATTCATTGATGCCCTTCCAGACTCCTTCTGCCTACCCAAGGACGTCAGAGGACAAAAATCAGTTAACCACTTAACTGAGGAACTCAATTTAACCTTGCGCAATACCCTAGATGCAGTTGCACCCCTAAAAACGAAAAACATTTGTCATAAGAAACTAGCTCCCTGGTATACAGAAAATACCCGAGCTTTGAAGCAAGCTTCCAGGAAATTGGAACGGAAATGGCGCCACACCAAACTGGAAGTCTTCCGACTAGCTTGGAAAGACAGTACCGTGCAGTACCGAAGAGCCCTCACTGCTGCTCGATCATCCTACTTTTCCAACTTAATCGAGGAAAATAAGAACAATCCAAAATTTCTTTTTGATACTGTTGCAAAGCTAACTAAAAAGCAGCATTCCCCAAGAGAGGATGGCTTTCACTTCAGCAGTGATAAATTCATGAACTTCTTTGAGGAAAAGATCATGACCATTAGAAAGCAAATTACGGACTCCTCTTTGAATCTGCGTATTCCTCCAGGGCTTAGCTGTCCTGGATCTGCACAGCTCTGCGAGGGCCTGGGATCGGGAGAGACACTTAAGTGTTTTAGTACTATATCTCTTGACACAATGATGAAAATAATCATGGCCTCTAAACCTTCAAGCTGCATACTGGATCCTATTCCTACTAAACTGCTGAAGGAGCTGCTTCCTGTGCTTGGCCCTCCTATGTTGAACATAATAAACAGCTCTCTATCCACCGGATGTGTACCAAACTCACTAAAAGTGGCAGTGATAAAGCCTCTCTTGAAAAAGCCAAACCTTGACCCGGAAAATATAAAAAACTATCGGCCTATATCGAATCTTCCATTCCTCTCAAACATTTTAGAAAAAGCTGTTGCGCAGCAACTCACTGCCTTTCTGAAGACAAACAATGTATACGAAATGCTTCAGTCTGGTTTTAGACCCCATCATAGCACTGAGACTGCACTTGTGAAGGTGGTAAATGACCTTTTAATGGCGTCAGACCGAGGCTCTGCATCTGTCCTCGTGCTACTAGACCTTAGTGCTGCCTTTGACACCATCGATCACCACATTCTTTTGGAGAGACTGGAAACCCAAATTGGTCTACACGGACAAGTTCTGGCCTGGTTTAGATCCTACCTGTCGGAAAGATATCAGTTTGTCTCTGTGAATGGTCTGTCCTCCGACAAATCAACTGTACATTTCGGTGTTCCTCAAGGTTCCGTTTTAGGACCACTATTGTTTTCACTATATATTTTACCTCTTGGGGATGTTATTCGAAAACATAATGTTAACTTTCACTGCTATGCGGATGACACACAGCTGTACATTTCAATGAAGCATGGTGAAGCCCCAAAATTGCCCTCGCTAGAAGCCTGTGTTTCAGACATAAGGAAGTGGATGGCTGAAAACTTTTTACTTTTAAACTCGGACAAAACAGAGATGCTTGTTCTAGGTCCCAAGAAACAAAGAGATCTTCTGTTAAATCTGACAATTCATCTTGATGGTTGTAAAGTCGTCTCAAATAAAACTGTGAAGGACCTAGGCGTTACTCTTGACCCTGATCTCTCTTTTGACGAACATATCAAGACTGTTTCAAGGACAGCTTTTTTCCATCTACGTAACATTGCAAAAATCAGAAATTTTCTGTCCAAAAATGATGCAGAAAAATTAATCCATGCATTTGTTACTTCTAGGTTAGACTACTGCAATGCTCTATTTTCCGGCTACCCGGATAAAGCACTAAATAAACTTCAGTTAGTGCTAAATACGGCTGCTAGAATCCTGACTAGAACCAAGAAATTTGATCATATTACTCCAGTGCTAGCTTCCCTACACTGGCTTCCTGTTAAGGCAAGGGCTGATTTCAAGGTTTTACTGTTAACCTATAAAGCGTTACATGGGCTTGCTCCTACCTATCTTTCCGAGTTGGTCCTGCCGTACATACCAATACGTACGCTACGGTCACAAGACGCAGGCCTCCTAATTGTCCCTAGAATTTCTAAGCAAACAGCGGGAGGCAGGGCTTTCTCCTATAGATCTCCATTTTTATGGAACAGTCTGCCTACCCATGTGAGAGACGCAGACTCAGTCTCAACCTTTAAGTCTTTACTGAAGACTTATCTCTTCAGTAGGTCATATGATTGAGTGTAGTCTGGCCCAGGAGTGTGAAGGTGAACGGAAAGGCTGGAGCAACGAACAGCCCTTGCTGTCTCTGCCGGGCCGGTTCCCCTCTCCACTGGGGTTCTCTGCCTCTAACCCTGTTGCAGGGGCTGAGTCACTGGCTTGCTGGTGCTCTTTCATGCCGTCCCTGGGAGGGGTGCGTCACTTGAGTGGGTTGAGTTACTGACGTGATCTTCCTGTCTGGGTTGGCGCCCCCCCCCTTGGTTTGTGCTGTGGTGGAGACCTCTGTGGGCTATACTCGGCCTTGTCTCAGGATTGTAAGTTGGTGGTTGGGGATATCCCTCTAGTGGTGCGGGGGCTGTGCTTTGGCGGAGTGGGTGGGGTTATATCCTTCCTGTTTGGCCCTGTCCGGGGGTTTCTTCGGATGGGGCCACAGTGTCTCCGGACCGCTCCTGTCTCAGCCTCCAGTATTTATGCTGCAGTAGTTTATGTGTCGGGGGGCTGGGGTTAGTTGGTTATACCTGGAGTACTTCTCCTGTCTTATCCAGTGTCCTGTGTGAATTTAAGTATGCTCTCTCTAATTCTCTCGTTCTCTCTTTCTCTCCGAGAACCTGAGCCCTAGGACCATACGTCAGGACTACCGGGCATGATGACACCTTGCTGTCCCCAGTCCGCCTGGCCTTGCTGCTATTCCAGTTTCAACTGTTCTGCCTGCGGTTACAAAACCCCTACCTGTCCCAGACCTGCTGTTTTCAACTCTTAATGATCGGCTATGAAAAGCCAACTGAGAGACCTGAGCCCTAGGACCATACGTCGGGACTACCGGCCGTGGTGACTCCTTGCTGTCCCCAGTCCGCCTGGCCTTGCTGCTATTCCAGTTTAAACTGTTCTGCCTGCGGTTATGGAACCCCTACCTGTCCCAGACCTGCTGTTTTCAAACTCTTAATGATCGGCTATGAAAAGCCAACTGAGATTTATTCCTGATTATTATTTGACCATGCTTGTCACTTATGAACATTTTTGAACATCTTGGCATGGTTCTGTTATAATCTCCACCCGGCACAGCCAGAAGAGGACTGGCCACCCCTCATAGCCTGGTTCCTCTCTAGGTTTCTTCCTAGGTTTTCGCCTTTCTAGGGAGTTTTTCCTAGCCACCGTGCTTCTACACCTGCATTACTAGCTGTTTGGGGTTTTAGGCTGGGTTTCTGTACAGCACTTCGAGATATTAGCTGATGTAAGAAGGGCTATATAAAATAAAATTGATTGAAAATTGATTGATAACAACTTACTGAAACAGACAGACAGACAGACAGACAGACAGACAGACAGACAGACAGACAGACAGACAGACAGACAGACAGACAGACAGACAGACAGACAGACAGACAGACAGACAGACAGACAGACTCTGTGTTCACCTCAAACTCAGCATGTTTGTGTACGTCTTCAGCTCTCTGTCTGTTCAGGATAAACTCAGCCTCGTTGGCCACACGCACAATATGGTCCTTCATAGCATGGCACAGCAGTCTGAGGTGAGAGAGAGGGAAGAGAGGGGGAGAGTGGGGGGGATGAGGGAGAGAGAGAGGGGGACAGAGTGGGGGGGGTGAGGGAGAGAGAGAGAGACAGAGTGGGGGGGTGAGGGAGAGAGAGAGAGACAGAGTGGGGGGGTGAGGGAGAGAGAGAGAGACAGAGAGAGAGAGAGAGAGAGTGGGGGGGTGAAGGAGGGAGAGAGAGAGTGGGGGGGGTGAGGGAGAGAGAGACAGAGTGGGGGGGTGAGGGAGAGAGAGAGAGAGAGTGGGGGGGTGAGGGAGAGAGAGAGAGAGAGTGGGGGGGTGAGGGAGAGAGAGAGAGAGAGTGGGGGGGTGAGGGAGAGAGAGAGAGAGAGAGTGGGGGGGTGAGGGAGAGAGAGAGAGAGAGTGGGGGGGTGAAGGAGGGAGAGAGAGAGTGGGGGGGGTGAGGGAGAGAGAGACAGAGTGGGGGGGTGAGGGAGAGAGAGAGAGAGAGTGGGGGGGTGAGGGAGAGAGAGACAGAGTGGGGGGGTGAGGGAGAGAGAGACAGAGTGGGGGGGTGAGGGAGAGAGAGAGAGAGAGAGTGGGGGGGGTGAGGGAGAGAGAGAGAGAGAGTGGGGGGGTGAGGGAGAGAGAGAGAGAGTGGGGGGGTGAGGGAGAGAGAGAGAGAGAGTGGGGGGGTGAGGGAGAGAGAGAGAGAGAGTGGGGGGTGAGGGAGAGAGAGAGAGAGAGAGTGGGGGGGTGAGAGAGAGAGACAGAATGGGGGGGTGAGGGAGAGAGAGAGAGACAGAGTGGGGGGGTGAGAGAGAGAGAGAGAGAGAGAGTGGGGGGGTGAGGGAGAGAGAGTAAGCAGATATCTACCACACAGACATGAGCAGACGATTGCTGATGGTGATAACATATTAAGAAGTATAATATAGATAGATCAATGTGATAGGTGATTGATTACCTTCCCTCGTTGATGAGCTCGATGAAGGCCAGACCGGCGTTCTTCTGGATCGAGTTCTGCCACTCCTGGAAACACAACACAGACACAAGGTCACACACTGACAACTACAGACCACTAAGGACCATTATAGAGCACCACAGACCCCCACATACCCCCACAGACCACTACGGACCACTACGGACCACTACAGAGCACTACGGACCACTACAGACCCCCACGGACCACTACAGACCACTACGGAACCCTACGGACCCCTATGGACCACTACAGACCACTACGGACCACTACGGACCACTACAGACCACTACAGACCCCCACGGACCACTACAGACCACTACGGACCACTACGGACCACTACAGACCCCCACAGACCACTACGGACCCCTACAGACCCCCACGGACCACTACAGACCACTACAGAGCACCACTACAGACCACTACAGAGCACCACTACAGAGCACCACTACAGAGCACCACTACAGAGCACCACTACAGAGCACCACTATGGACCCCTATGGACCACTACAGAGCACCACTACAGAGCACCACTATGGACCACTACAGAGCACCACTATGGACCACTACAGAGCACCACTACAGAGCACCACTATGGACCCCTATGGACCACTACAGAGCACCACTATGGACCCCTATGGACCACTACAGAGCACCACTACAGAGCACCACTATGGACCACTACAGAGCACCACTACAGAGCACCACTACAGAGCACCACTATGGACCACTACAGAGCACCACTACAGAGCACCACTATGGACCCCTATGGACCACTACAGAGCACCACTACAGAGCACCACTATGGACCACTACAGAGCACCACTACAGAGCACCACTATGGACCCCTATGGACCACTACAGAGCACCACTACAGAGCACCACTATGGACCACTACAGAGCACCACTACAGAGCACCACTATGGACCACTACAGAGCACCACTAACCACTACGGACCACTACAGAGCACCACTACCCACTACGGACCACTACAGAGCACCACTACAGAGCACCACTATGGACCCCTATGGACCACTACAGAGCACCACTATGGACCCCTATGGACCACTACAGAGCACCACTATGGACCACTACAGAGCACCACTATGGACCACTACAGAGCACCACTATGGACCACTACAGAGCACCACTACAGAGCACCACTATGGACCACTACAGAGCACCACTATGGACCACTACAGAGCACCACTACAGAGCACCACTATGGACCACTACAGAGCACCACTATGGACCACTACAGAGCACCACTATGGACCACTACAGAGCACCACTACGGACCACTACAGAGCACCACTAACCACTACGGACCACTACAGAGCACCACTACAGAGCACCACTATGGACCACTACAGAGCACCACTATGGACCACTACAGAGCACCACTAACCACTACGGACCACTACAGAGCACCACTACAGAGCACCACTACAGAGCACCACTACAGAGCACCACTATGGACCACTACGGACCACTACAGAGCACCACTAACCACTACGGACCACTACAGAGCACCACTACGGACCACTACAGAGCACCACTAACCACTACGGACCACTACAGAGCACCACTACGGACCACTACAGAGCACCACTAACCACTACGGACCACTACAGAGCACCACTATGGTCCACTACAGAGCACCACTAACCACTACGGACCACTACAGAGCACCACTAACCACTACGGACCACTACAGAGCACCACTAACCACTACGGACCACTACAGAGCACCACTACCCACTACGGACCACTACAGAGCACCACTAACCACTACGGACCACTACAGAGCACCACTAACCACTACGGACCACTACAGAGCACCACTAACCACTACGGACCACTACAGAGCACCACTAACCACTACGGACCACTACAGAGAACCACTAACCACTACGGACCACTACAGAGCACCACTAACCACTACGGACCACTTGCATCAACAGCTCTTTCTATGGCTACATTTCTCCATCCTCATCTCTCAGCTTCATAGCAAACCAGGTGACCGGGCTAACACTGGGCTGAAACACAAACATGCAAATTCCCAAAAAATATTTTCCCCTGAAGGACATTTCGTTGTGATTAGGGCTGTGGCGGTCACAAAATGTAGTCAGCCGGTGATTGTCATGCAAATAACTGTCGGTCTCACGGTAGTTGACCGTTAATTAACATAAACACATTTAGCATCTCCTGGCTTCCACACATAGCCTACAAGCCACTGATGCAGACCTTTGGAACATCTACATATTATGAAAAATACAACTGAACAAAGCTGAATAACATAGAAAGGATATTTTCTCCAAACGATTTGAGGAAGTGGCCACATGCTGCTATTCAGTGTTGAGCGGTTAACAAAGAAACAGGTCCTCCTTTATGCTTCATTTAGAGTTATTAATGTAACTTTAGTTGTTCTACAAACGTTGGGCTATATGTTTTGATTTTTAATACATTGTAAGGCTGTATGATTCTAATGATGATTTGAAAAAAGTCGCTTGAAAGGCATGAGCTCTGCTTTGTTTTAAGCGCAGGCTGTACACACTTCATCAGTCTCTCATTCACAATTTGACAAGCACTTTATAATGCCTCGAATTTCCGGGCGGCATTCCCTTTGTGTGGCCGTAATGCACCCTAAAGAAATCCATGCCTTTTGCGGCCCGGAGTGCTGCATTGTGCCCTTCTCCCCGAGTGTGCTGCGCAATTCGAAGCGCCTCTCACTCACATGGCTTTCTATCACGTGATCGGGTCTTTCTCACAGGCTACAAGTGAAGACAGACAAATCCGTGACGCAGCTGCGCGCGTCCTTATCCAATTCCGAGGTGCATATTGAAGATATTGGAAGAACTGTCCACATTTACTTTTCGTCAGCCAACAAGATGAGTCGGCCTAACGAACAGCAAAAGCACTAGCCTACGTCAATCTACTATCCCCCATAGTACAAAAGTCGACCTATTCTATTCTGTGCGAGAAATAAATATTCCAAACTTACTCTGGGAAAGTTGTGGGATGAAATAGATTCCAAATTAATACAACACTTGCATCCAAAAAAAACTGTTTTACGCTGATGCAACAGATCAGAACGTTTAGCTTAAAATGTGATAAACTATTAGGCTATTTCTTTACATTATAAGAGCAGCAATGCGTCCACATGGCAGTAGGCTATAAGCGCAAATGTTCCATTAGCGGGAAAACACCATTATCAAAAGTGACCGCAAATGCAATTATGCATGTAATGGTTTTATTATAAAAGGTGCATTTTTATGGTGAAAATTATCTTCCCCAAACTTGAAACTCAGGTTTATGTATGTCAGTTAGGCTCTACACCCCTTGTAAAGCGGATTCATGTGCTTAATTTAAAGAAGTTATTTGGCCATTTTTGTTGTGATACAAACCTTATGAAAACATATAGGCCTATGGGCTAGACTACATGAGGTGTGCGACTATGATTAGAACAAGTTTATTGCCTTACACTGGGCATCATTCACAAGTGATAATATATAATTCACAAGTAATATTGTTACCCATCAGACTATTCTTGATTTTTATCCTGTCTTTACATATACTAAATAATACATGTGTAACATTTATTTTGATTTAGAATGGACCATTATCATGCACCTGTCTGAAACAGTGGCAGCGGGAAAAAAATACATGTAATCAATGCATTTAAATAGCGAATGGAGGACGCTTTTCTTGTGGTTCATTTTCATGCCAGCCAGGTAGGCTATACTCCTGTTGTAAAGAGAAGCAATGTGCTTAATATGAGGAAAGTTTAGAAATAAATATAGTAGGCCTAGCCTATAGAAAGCTGATGGGATCCTCCTCTTTTTAGTAGAGGCCATCACTCTGTTTTATCAATTGCATAGCCTATGGAAATGTTGCACAACATGAGCTCATGGGCTCTCATTAAGTGTTCGATTTTGCATTGATGTCAGAGTGATTAGAGGGACAATAGAGTGCTGAGTACCAGGCAGTTAGCTAGTTGGGTAGGTTACTAATGACCATCATTAGCATCAGAGCTCGGAGAAGCCTAATTACCGTGACTAAACAGTCACGTGGAATTTGACTGCCTTCACGACTCGTGACCGCCGGTGTGGCGGTAATACGGTCACCGCAACAGCCCTAGTTGTGATTAATACTAAAATAAACCCAATATCACAACCTAAACCTTTCTATCATGTGACCAGTGATCATCAAATACATACATTTACATTTTACATTTTAGTCATTTAGCAGACGCTCTTAACCAGAGCGACTTACAGGAGCAATTAGGGTTAAGTGCCTTGCTCAAGGGCACATTAACGTCATTTAGCAGACGCTCTTAGCCAGAGCGACTCACAAATTGGTGCGTTCACCCTATAGCCAGTGGGATAACCACTTTACAATTTGGGGGGGGGGGGGGGGGGGTTAGAAGGAATACTTTAGCCTATCCCAGGTATTCCTTAAAGAGGTGGGGTTTCAAATACAGTTTACAGCCTATTCCCAGACAGTATACAGGATGCAGACATCATCGTTAGCTCTACTGGCTAAAAGCTTAATCAAAGCCAGTTGAAATCCATGAGAGAGGGAGAAAGAGAGCAAGAGAGAGAGAAAGAGATAGCTCCATTATCTCCATGGCTGGAATGGGTCTGGAGAACTCAGGGGAGCATCTCAGGTTCCCTTCCCCATCCCAGGGATCAATACCTGGGCTGGGGTTCTGTCCCCTGGGCCCCTAATGGAAGACAAGGCTGAAGCACTGTGTAATACTAGACACACTGACAGGACAGGAGAGGAGAGGAGAGGAGAGGAGAGGAGAGGAGAGGAGAGGAGAGGAGAGGAGAGGAGAGGAGAGGAGAGGAGAGGAGAGGAGAGGAGAGGAGAGGAGAGGAGAGGAGAGGAGAGGAGAGGAGAGGAGAGGAGAGGAGAGGAGAGGAGAGGAGAGGAGAGGAGAGGAGGGGAGAGGAGGGGAGAGGAGGAGAGGAGGAGAGGAGAGGAGGGGAGGAGATGAGAGAAAGCAAAGTGAGGAGTATAGAATATAGAGGAGCGGAAAAGAGAGAGAGGAGGATGTCATAGAGAGGACTGGAGAGGAGAAGAGAGGAGAGAAGACTGGAGAGGAGAAGAGAGAAGGTTGAGAAAGGAGAAAACAAGAGGAGAGGAGGATGAGAGGAATGGATTCCTCAAAGGACAAGAACATCTCAACTCTAGTCTTGAACGACTAGCGGAAAACCACTCAAATCTGAAGAATGAAAGTCAGAGGTGAGTACCATTCTGTTTCTACTTCTGCATGTTATCGAAGGGCCACACCTTGCTTGGGATATCAGTGTGTCCCAAAGTGGTGCTTGGTTCTCAAAGACCAAGACAGCAGAGAGGGAGGATATGATTGGATAATATAGTAATATAGAGCAGAGAGTGGCACAGTGGTTTGGCCGGCAGGGATGTGGGTTCGTTTCCCATGGGGGGCCAGTATGAAAAAATAAATAAAATAAAAATAAATAAATAAAACGTATGCACTGACTAACTGTAAGTTGCTCTGGATAAGAGCGTCTGGTAAATGACGTAAATGTAATAACATTGTAAAAGAGAGCAGAGAGGGAGGATATGGTTGGATAATATTGTAAAAGAGAGCAGAGAGGGAGGATATGGTTGGATAATATTGTAAAAGAGAGTAGAGAGGGAGGATATGGTTGGATAATATTGTAAAAGAGAGCAGAGAGGGAGGATATGGTTGGATAATATTGTAAAAGAGAGCAGAGAGGGAGGATATGGTTGGATAATATTGTAAAAGAGAGCAGAGAGGGAGGATATGGTTGGATAATATTGTAAAAGAGAGCAGAGAGGGAGGATATGGTTGGATAATATTGTAAAAGAGAGTAGAGAGGGAGGATATGGTTGGATAATATTGTAAAAGAGAGCAGAGAGGGAGGATATGGTTGGATAATATTGTAAAAGCATGTTTATGCAGTTTATGAATCATTGTGCCTGTTTGGAAGAGAGATATAGTGGCGAAGCAGACGAGAATAATTTTTGGAAATATGGCATTTCATCCGCATTGGGCGGGTCTGTAACCAGACACCCATCTGATAGCACCTCAGACCTGTCGATCAAAAAACAGCCCTCATCATTGGTTGCTTAGTGCTGCATCTATGGGGGCTGACAGACTGACTGAGGGTAAGCTTTGAGAATGACTTAAAACACCAATTTAAAGTGTAACATAAGGTGGCCAATGAATGTAGAATCAACTCATGAGTTGCGTCAACCTGTGCACGTTTCCCAAATGGTGGGTCCACGAATTAGTCACAGGTTCATAATGCCAGTCTGCTAGAAGCTGGTTTTGGCTAAGAAGAGAACTGATATATAGCCGATATTTGGAGAAAAAAACTGTAGCAGAGAAACTTGGTAACATGAATACCCTCTTCATAATGCATTATAATAAGCACACTTTAATGCCTCATGAGTACATACATAATGCATTATAATTCAGAGAGAGAGAGCGAGCGAGAGAGAGAGACAGAGAGAAAGAGAGAGAGACAGAGAGAGAGAGAGCGAGAGAGAGACAGAGAGAGAGAGAGAGAGAGAAAGAGAGAGACAGAGAGAGAGAGAGAGACAGAGAGAGAGAGCGAGAGACAGAGAGAGAGAGAGCGAGAGACAGAGAGAGAGAGAGAGAGAGAGAGAGAGAGAGAGAGAGCACTTCACTTGCTTTGGCAATGTTAACATACGTTTCCCATGCCAATAAAGACCTTAAATTGAATTTAAATTTAAATTGAATTATAATAATAAGCCATTTAGCATACATTTTTGTGTATGGGTGGTCCCGGGGATCGAACCCACTACCTTGGCGTTACAAGCACCGTGCTCTACCAGCTGAGCTACAGAGGACCACAATTAATGCCTCTCTCTTGCTCTCTTTCTCCCTCTCTCATGGATTTCAACTGGCTTTGATTTGACTCTTAGCCACCAATTGAGAGAGAAACAACACTAGACAACATGCTTTCACTATCTCATCCTGGAATATACAAGGTCTGCTGAGGTCATCTGACTTTGAACTAAAGAGCAAGAACCCAGACTTCACCAAATAAATTAGAAATACATAGGTACAGCAAATCCCCTTATTGTAGGGGACACTTAAAAAATGTGCCTTTAGAGGCCATGCAATTCAGTACTCATCTCGAAAACAAAAGCAATTTAGGTCAAAAGAGTCCACACTAAAAAGGAAACGGAAGGTCTAACAGAACAGATAGATGACAATACAGGCTCAGAATAAATGAGAGAAAAAACAAAAAGAAATGGAGGAACTTATTCAAGAAAGATCAAGTGTAATACACTGCTCAAAAAAATAAAGGGAACACTTAAACAACACATCCTAGATCTGAATGAAATAATCTTATTAAATACTTTTTACATAGTTGAATGTGCTGACAACAAAATCACACAAAAATTATCAATGGAAATCAAATTTATCAACCCAAGGAGGTCTGGATTTGGAGTCACCCTCAACATTAAAGTGGAAAACCAAACTACAGGCTAATCCAACTTTGATGTAATGTCCTTAAAACAAGTCAAAATGAGGCTCAGTAGTGTGTGTGGCCTCCATGTGCCTGTATGACCTCCCTACAACGCCTGGGCATGCTCCTGATGAGGTGGCGGATGGTCTCCTGAGGGATCTACTCCCAGACCTGGACTAAAGCATCCGGCAACTCCTGGACAGTCTGTGGTGCAACGTGGCGTTGGTGGATGGAGCGAGACATGATGTCCCAGATGTGCTCAATTGGATTCAGGTCTGGGGAACGGGCAGGCCACTCCATAGCATCAATGCCTTCCTCTTGCAGGAACTGCTGACACACTCCAGCCACATGAGGTCTAGCATTGTCTTGCATTAGGAGGAACCCAG
>NW_028159886.1:0-7500 GCF_964263955.1 Coregonus lavaretus | reverse complement strand
GTACAGCACCTGTACCTTCAATGAGCAGCTCCTGGCCATGGCTACCCAACAGGGTCCTAGAGAGGACGGAGCAAAGTCCACAAAGATCTCCCTCAGGAGGGGGGCCACCTTCTCCAGCGCACGCTCTAACTTAGTGGTGATACTGTAGAGGGGGAAAGAGAGGAGGGAGATGGGAGAGGGGGGGGAGAAGAGGAGGGAGATGGGAGAGGGGGGGGAGAAGAGGAGAGGAGAGGAGAGGAGAGGAGAGGAGAGAGAGGAGAGGAGAGGAGAGGAGAGGAGGAGGAGAGAGAGGAGAGGAGAGGAGAGGAGAGGAGAGGGAGAGGAGGGGGAGACAGAGAGTGGAGTAGGAGAGAGAGGGGAGGCAGAGAGTGGAGTAGGAGAGGAGGAGCGAGAGGAGAGGGAGGGGAGGAGAGAGATGGGAAAGAGAGAGAGAGAGGAGAGGGAGGGAGGGAGGGAAGGAAGGAGAGAGAGGGGAGGCAGAGAGAGGAGAAGGAGGGGAGGAGAGGGAGGGGGAGAGAGGAGAGGAGAGGAGAGGGAGGGGAGGAGAGAGAGGGGGAGAGAGGAGAGGAGAGGAGAGGAGAGGAGAGGAGAGGAGAGGAGAGGAGAGGAGAGGAGAGGAGAGGAGAGGAGAGGAGAGGAGAGGAGAGGAGAGGAGAGGAGAGGAGAGGAGAGGAGAGGAGAGGAGAGGAGAGGAGGGGAGGAGAGAGGAGGGGGAGGGGAGGAGAGAGAGGGGAGGCAGAGAGAGGAGAGGGAGGGGAGGAGAGAGAGGAGGGGGAGGGGAGGAGAGAGAGGGGGGGAGGGGAGGAGAGAGATGGGGGGAGGGGAGGAGAGAGAGGAGGGGAGGGGAGGAGAGAGAGGAGGAGAAGGATATAAGTAGAAGAGAGACAGACAATCAGTTGACCAGTAGAAGAGAGACAGCCTTATCCACTGACAACATGGACGTTATGACAGTGTTATGACAGGCATTATGACAGGCATTATGACAGGGTTGACGGCGTTATGACAGGGTTATGACAGGGTTATGACAGGCGTTATGACAGGTGTTATGACATGGTTATGACATGGTTATGACATGGTTATGACAGGGTTAGTACAAGTTAGGCTGTTTGGGGCTCCCTTTACCCAAAAAAGCTGGAATGAACCCATACCTTGTTTTAGGAGGGTGGACTGGGGGTTGATATAGGATTGAATGACTAGCACTTAGGCAAGCAGAGGTTTGTGTGTGAGTAATGAGTTACTATGGAAAATACACTACTATGCAAGAGCACTAAGCAGCAGCAAGTTAGCCTAGCATATAAAAGCCTATATATACACACAGTATATATATATATATATATATATATATATATATATATATATATATATATATATATATATATATATGTATATGTGTGTATATATATATATATATATATATATATATATATATATATATATATATATATATATATATATATATATATATATAAAAAAGTATGTGGACACCCCTTCAAATTAGTGGATCGGCTATTTCAGCCACACCCGTTGCTGACAGGTGTATAAAATCTAGCACACAGCCATGCAATCTCCATAGACAAACATTGACTTTACTGAAGAGCTCAGTGACTTTCAACGTGACACCGTCATAGGATGCCACCTTTCCAACAAGTCAATTTGTCAACTTTCTGCCCTGCTAGAGCTGCCCCGGTCAACTGTAAGTGCTGTTATTGTGAAGTGGAAACGTCTAGGAGCAACAACGGCTCAGCTGTGAAGTGGTCGGCCACACAAGCTCACAGAACGGGACCGCCGAATGCTGAAGCTCATAGCGCGTAAAAATAATCTGTCCTCGGTTGCAACACTCACTACTGAGTTCCAAACTGCCTCTGGAAGCAACGTCAGCACAAGAACTGTTCGTCGGGAGCTTCATGAAATGGGTTTCCTTGGCCGAGCAGCTGCATACAAGCCTGAGATCACCATGTGCAATGCCAAGTGTTGGTTGGAGTGGTGTAAAGCTCGCCACCATTGGACTCTGGAGCAGTGGAAACGCGTTCTCTGGAGTGATGAATCACGCTTCACCATCTGGCAGTCCGACGGACAAATCTGGGTTTGGCGGATGCCAGGAAAACGCTACCTGCCCCAATGCATAGTGACAACTGTAAAGTTTGGTTGAGGAGGAATATTTGTCTGGGGCTGTTTTTCATGATTCGGGCTAGGCCCCTTAGTTCCAGTGAAGGAAATCTGAACGCTACAGCATACAATGACATTCTAGACGATTCTGTGCTTACAACTTTGTAGCAACAGTTTGGGGAAGGCCCTTTCCTGTTTCAGCATGACAATGCCCTGTGCACAAAAGCGAGATCCATACAAAAATGGTTTGTCGAGATCGGTGTGGAAGAACTTGAATGGCCAGCACAGAGCCCTGACCTCAACCCCATCGAACACCTTTGGGATGAATTGGAACGCCGACTGCGAGCCAGGCCTAATCGCCCAACATCAGTGCCAAACCTCACTAATGCTCGTGGCTGAATGGAAGCAAGTCCCTGCAGCAATGTTCCAACATCTAGTGGAAAGCCTTCCCAGAAGAGTGGAGGCTGTTATAGCAGCAAAGGGGGACCAACTCCATATTAATGCCCAAGATTTTGGAATGAGATGTTCGATGAGCAGGTGTCCACATACTTTTGGTCATGTAGTAATGTAGTATATATATATATATATATATATATATATATATATATATATATATATATACACAGTACCAGTCAAAGGTTTGGACACACCTACTCATTCCAGTGTTTTTCTATAATTTTACTTTTTTCCACATTGTAGAATAATAGTGAAGACATCAAAACTATGAAATAACACATATGGAATCATGTAGTAACCAAAAAAGTGTTAAACAAATCAAAATATATTTTATATTGAAGATTCTTCAAAGTAGCCACCCTTTGCCTTGATGACAGCTTTGCACACTTTTGGCATTCTCTCAACCAGCTTCATGAGGTAGCCCTGTGTAGCTCAGTTGGTAGAGCATGGCGCTTTTAACGCCAGGGTTGTGGGTTCGATTCCCACGGGGGGCCAGTATGAAAATGTATGCACTCACTAACTGTAAGTCGCTCTGGGTAAGAGCGTCTGCTAAATGACTAAAAATGTTTTTAAAATGTAGTCACCTGGAAAGCATTTCAATTAACAGGTGTTAATTTGTGGAATTACTTTCCTTCTTAATGCGTTTGAGCCAATCAATTGTGTTGTGACAAGGTAGGGGTGTCCATATTATGTCAAGAACAGCTCAAATAAGGAAAGAGAAATGACAGTCCATCATTACTTTAAGACATGAAGGTCAATCAATACCGAACATTTCAAGAACTTTGAAAGTTTCTTCAAGTGCAATCGCAAAAAACATCAAGCGCTATGATGAAACTGGCTCTCATGAGGACCGCCACAGGAATGGAAGACCCAGAGTTACCTCTGCTGCAGAGGATAAGTTCATTAGAGTTACCAGCCTCAGAAAGTTGCAGCCCAAATAAATGCTTCACAGAGTTCAAGTAACAGACACATCTCAACATCCACTGTTCAGAGGACACTGCGTGAATCAGGCCTTCATGGTCGAATTGCTGCAAATAAACCACTACTAAAGGACACCAATAATAAGAAGTGACCTGCTTGGGCCAAGAAACACGAGCAATGGACATTAGACCGGTGCAAATCCAAATTAGAGATTTTTGGTTCCAACCGCCGTGTCTTTGTGAGACGCAGAGTAGGTGAACGGATGATCTCCGCATGTGTGGTTCCCACCGTGAAGCATGGAGGAGGAGGTGTTATGGTGCTTTGCTGGTGACACTGTCAGTGATTTATTTAGAATTCAAGGCACACTTAACCAGCATGGCTACCACAGCATTCTGCAGCGATACGCCATCCCATCTGGTTTGTGCTTAGTGGGACTATCATTTGTTTTTCAACAGGACAATGACCCAAAACACACCTCCAGGCTGTGTAAGGGCTATTTTACCAAGAAGGAGAGTGATGGAGTGCTGCATCAGATGACCTGGCCTCCACAATCCCCCGACCTCAACCTAATTGAGATGGTTTGGGATGAGTTGGACTGCAGAGTGAAGGAAAAGCAGCCAACACGTGCTCAGCATATGTGGGAACTTCAAGACTGTTGGAAAAGCATTCCAGGTGAAGATGGTTGAGAGAATGCCAAGAGTGTGCAAAGCTGTCATCAAGGCAAAGGGTGGCTACTTTGAAGATTTTTAAATCAAAAATATTTTTTGATTTGTTTAACACCTTTTTGGTTACTACATGATTCCATGTGTGTTATTTCATAGTTTTGATGTCTTCACTATTATTCTACAATGTAGAAAATAGTACAAATAAAGAAAAACCCTTGAATGAGTAGGTGTGTCCAAACATTTGACTGGTACTATATATATATATATATATATATATATATATATATATATATATATATATATATATATATATAGAGAGAGAGAGAGAGAGAGAGAGAGAGAGAGAGAGAGAGAGAGAGAGAGAGAGAGAGAAAGAGAGCGAGAGAGAGAGAGAGAGAGAGAGAGGTGAAGTTTAAGCATTGTACTTCAGGGTTCAGTGTTAGTGTACAGGGTTTAGGGTTCAGTGTTCAGTTTTAGTGTTCAGGGGTCAGGGTTCGTGTACATGGTTCAGGGTTCAGTGTTTGTGTACAGTCTGCAATCACTAGATGGCATTGCTGGAGAGGACAAAATTCTAACAACAAGTAGTAAGGGTTAGAGGTTAGAGGTTAGTAAGGGTTAAGGTTCAAATCCCATCTAGGATTACAACATGTTATAGTCCTGTCCTTTATAGCCTGGCTGTCAGGGGGTCGGGGGGTCAGGGGGTCAGGGGTTATATCGGTAGCGTCTGGGGAGTTAGAGGTCGGCAGGAAGTGATTGGGGTTCGGCTTAGGTGTCCTTGCCTAAGACACTGTCCTGCATCGCGGGGGGCTGTCTGGAAGCCTGCCAGAGAGCTAAAGGGCTTGAGCTCAGGGGGCGTCGAACCGCTGCGCTGTGCACACTGTTCCACCTCACAATAGGCACTGCAATACACAAACACACACAGATTAAAGCAGCACACCCTCGCTTTACAACTCTACACACACTTTACAACTCTACACACACACACACTAACATTTTAGTCATTTAGCAGACGCTCTTATCCAGAGCGACTTACAGTTTTTTTAGTGAGTGCATACATTTTCATACTGGCCCCCCCCGTGGGATCGAACCCACAACCCCATGCTCTACCAACTGAGCTACAGGGGACCCTACACACTCCAACAACTCTACACTCAATAACTCCACATTATATGGCCGCTGACTTCTAAGGGACACAGAGGACTGAGTCCTGACTTGACTTCTAAGGGACACAGAGGACTGAGTCCTGACTTTACTTCTAAGGGACACAGAGGACTGAGTCCTGACTTGATTTCTAAGGGACACAGAGGACTGAGTCCTGACTTGACTTCTACGGGACACAGAGGACTGAGTCCTGACTTGACTTCTAAGGGACACAGAGGACTGAGTCCTGACTTGACTTCTAATGGACACAGAGGACTGAGTCCTGACTTGACTTCTAAGGGGACACAGAGGACTGAGTCCTGACTTGACTTCTAAGGACACAGAGGACTGAGTCCTGACTTGACTTCTAAGGGACACAGAGGACTGAGTCCTGACTTGACTTCTAAGGGACACAGAGGACTGAGTCCTGACTTGACTTCTAAGGGACACAGAGGACTGAGTACTGACTTGACTTCTAAGGGACACAGAGGACCTGAGTCCTGACTTGACTTCTAATGACACAGAGGACTGAGTCCTGACTTGACTTCTAAGGGACACAGAGGACTGAGTCCTGACTTGACTTCTAAGGGACACAGAGGACTGAGTCCTGACTTGACTTCTAAGGGACACAGAGGACTGAGTCCTGACTTGACTTCTAAGGGACACAGAGGACTGAGTCCTGACTTGACTTCTAAGGGACACAGAGGACTGAGTCCTGACTTGACTTCTAAGGGACACAGAGGACTGAGTCCTGAACTTGACTTCTAATGGACACAGAGGACTGAGTCCTGACTTGACTTCTAAGGGACACAGATGACTGAGTCCTGACCTTGACTTCTAAGGGACACAGAGGAATGAGTCCTGACTTGACTTCTAGGGACACAGAGGACTGAGTCCTGGCTTGACTTCTAAGGGACACAGAGGAATGAGTCCTGACTTGACTTCTAAGGGACACAGAGGACTGAGTCCTGACTTGACTCTAAGGGACACAGAGGACTGAGTCCCTGACTTGACTTCTAAGGGACACAGAGGACTGAGTCCTGACTTGACTTCTAAGGGACACAGAGGACTGAGTCCTGACTTGACTTCTAGAAGGGACACAGAGGACTGTGTCCTGACTTGACTTCTATAAGGGTAACATGGACTCATGCTCAACTTGTCAATATAGCTAATATTTGTGTGACGGTTCCACACATTTCAAGTTAGGATTTGGCCCTAAGAAGTTGATGAAACACACAGCACTGTAGACCACAATGTTTCCGAATTCCAATTAAGGGACACTGGTTTTATTTTTGCAAAGGACAGGCTGGCAATGGTAGATTAACTACACACTTAGAAAAAAACGTGCTATCTAGAACCTAAAAGGGTTCTTCAGCTGTCCCCATCGAACAACTTTGAAGAACCCTTTTTGGTTCAAAGTAGAACCCTTTTGGTTCCAGGTAGAACTATTTTGGGTTCCAGATAGAACTGTGGAAATCGTTTTCCACAGTTCTATCTGGAACCCAAAATAGTTCTACCTGGAACCAAAAAGTGTTCTACCTGGAACCAAAAATAGTTATCCTATGAGGACAGCCGAAGAACCCTTTTGGAACCTTTTTTTCTAAGAGTGTAGCTAAAGCTAAATTGTAAATAAAGCTTAATTGTAAATAATGGTTATTCACAGACAGTAGGTCTGAGGAAGTGGCTCATGGAGGGGAACAGACAAACAGATAGCTTTAATCAATATCATACTATATCAACTACTACATTATTACAGGTGGATGTGATCTAAAACAGGAAGTTATATCAATCAGACAGTGACTGGGTGTATATGGCGGAGGGGAGTGACTAAGGTTGGCATAGTTACTATAGTGAAGAGGTGATGTATTAAAGAGACATTGATACAGAGCTGAGCACTCAAGGGTCATCTTTGTCTGTATGTGCAGTGTGTGTGTGTGTGTTTATGAGGGTTTGTACCTAACAAACTTAACATGAGGTTTAACATGCCATAGAGCAGGGGTAGGAAAGAGAGAGAGAGCGAGAGAGAGAAATAAAGACAGAGAGAGAGAGAGAGAGAGAGACAGAGAATGAACGAGAGAGAGAGAGAGAGAGAGGGAGAGAAAGAAAGAAAGAAAGAGAAGGAAAGAGAGAGAAAGAGAGAAGGAAAGAAAGAGAGAGAGAGAGAGAGAGAGAGAGAGAGAGAGAGAGAGAGAGAGAGAGAGAGAGAGAGAGA
>NW_028159887.1:17500-21718 GCF_964263955.1 Coregonus lavaretus | reverse complement strand
GGAGGAGGAGGAGGAGAGGATGGAGGAGGAGGAGGAGGAGAGGATGGAGGAGGAAAGGTGGAGAGGAGATGAAAGGATGGTGGAGGAGGAGGAGAAGGAGAGGAGAGAGGATGGAGGAGGAGGAGGAGGAGGAGGAGGAGGAGGAGGAGGAGGAGGAGAGGAGAGAGGATGGAGGAGGAGGAGAGGATGAGGAGGAGAGGATGAAGGAGGAGGACGAGGAGGAGAGGATGAGAAGGAGAGGATGGAGGAGGAGGAGGAGAGGATGGAGGAGGAGGAGGAGAGGATGAGGAGGAGAGGATGGAGGAGGAGGAGGAGGAGAGAGGATCTGAAAACCCATTGTAGCAATTGTAGCAACAGATTATCCGTTTTTTTCTGAGCAAGCAGTAGCCCTATTAGAAAAGGAAAAAGAAAGTGAATTTAAAGCAAGAAAGCTAATTCTCAACACAATCAAAGTTGCCCAATTTGTCCCACTGTAGAAACAGAAAAAATACTTTTGTCACAACATCAAGGAACAAGCCACAGATATGGAAATATGAGTATTGCATATACACTGAGTGGACAAAACATTATGAACACCATGACACAGTCTATGTCATGACATAGATTGACCAGGTGAATCCTGGTGAAAGCTATGATCCCTTATTGTATGTCACTTGTTAATTCCACTTCAATCAGTGTAGATGAAGGGGAGGAGACAGGTTAAAGAAGGAGCTTTAAGCCTTGAGACAATTGAGACATGGATTGTGTATGTGTGCCATTCAGAGGGTGAATGGTTAAGACAAAATATTTCAGTGCCTTTGAACGGGGTATGGTAGTAGGTGCCAGGTGAACTGACACGCTCCCCCCTATCGGCGAAGAAAATCCCAGCACCCCCAAACTACTTTCTGTGTGTATCAAGAATGGCCCACCACCCAAAGAACAACTGTGGGAAGCATTGGAGTCAACATGGGCCAGCATCCCTGTGGAACGCTTTCGACACCTTGTAGAGTCCATGCCCCGACGAATTTAGTATGTTCTGAGGGCAAAAGGGAGGGGGGGGTGCAACTCAATATTAGGAAGGTGTTCTTAATGTTTTTTTATACTCAGTGTATTTTAGGTGGTGAGACTTCAACAATTACTATAAGCAACAGGAGAGAACTCAGCTGCATGCACTAGAAAGAAGGAATGGTGAAATACAAAGATCTGGAGAATGCTACATCAGTTACTTTGTAGCACCTTCAAGGGATGCAATAAAATGAAAGGTGAAGAACGTGATGAGACTCTGCATCACAAACAATACTTTTAATATTCTACTGTTCTACTCTTTAGAATTCAGCTAGTGGATCTACGTGCGGGTCCCAAACGGCACCCTATTCCCTATGGGAGCCCTGGTCGAAAGTAGTGCACTATAAAGGGAATAGGGTGTTATTTGGGACGCACCCTACCACTAGGGCCTACACAGCTTCCGACCTCCCTGGTTGGTGTTTGAGGAAATCGCTGTGTTGGTAAGAGGTGTTTGGGTGGAGTACCGGTCACCTGGGGAGTTCTGAAATTACAGCCCCACACCACAGACTCTGTCTACAGGGCTGAGTATGTCTGGCACTGCTGGCCCACGACCCTGGCCGCGTCACAAACTGCACCCTATTCCCTACATAGTGCACTACCTTTGACCAGGGCCCATAGACACGGGACACAATAGGGTCAAAAGTAGTGAACCAAATAGGGAATAGGGTGACATTTGGAAGACAACCCCAGGCTACCTGATATAATAAAAGGGAACATCGATGAGATAAACTGGCGGAGTTGCTCCAGAGGAAATGGTCCCAGAAGTCTTTCAGGTTCTCCATGTCCTGTCTCCTGTTATCTATATGCACCATTAGCACCTTCAGTAGAAATACTCCCAGGGGTCTCTCTGTTTCTCCATGTCCTGTCTCCTGTTATCTATATGCACCATTAGCACCTTCAGTAGAAATACTCCCAGGGGTCTCTCTGTTTCTCCATGCCCTGCCTATCTCCATGTATGTCTCCCTATCCTCTCCCTCTGTTATCCATTTAGGATTGATATGGATCACATTCTTAGCAGGAATCAATGGCACTTTTGGGGCTTTATGGTGAGTGTGAAGCATGCAAAGAAAAGATTACAATTGATACTGTAAACAAAAGTCAGACATACAGGAGCTAAAGTTCATGAATAGATGTCTTAACAAACAACCTTATACATACTGTAGACACGTCTTGAGACATCATTACATTATAGATGGGTTATCATAGACCACTGTATTCACCCAGCTAAGAGCAATAACAGCAGCATCCATCCCAACTAAAAGCCAGAGACTAGAATAGAGTGGGTTAGCAGGAAGAGGGAGAGGAGAGGAGGTGGAGAGACAGTCAGCAAGTCAGTCAGTCAGAAATAGGAGCAGTCAGTAAGTCAGGCTGGAAGAAGAGGCCACAGCCGAACCAGTCAGTCAGGCAGAGAGAACAGGTTACAGAAGAATCAGTCAGTCCATCAAGCAGGCAGACCAGAGGAGCGGTCAGTCAGTCAAGCAGAAAATAATACCAGTAGAGGCCATGGTAGAACCAGTCAGACAGACAGACAGACAGACAGAAGAGGCCATATTAGAACCAGTGAGTCAGACAGACAGATAGACAGAAGAGGCCATGGTAGAACCAGTCAGACAGACAGACAGACAGACAGAAGAGGCCATGGTAGAACCAGTCAGACAGACAGACAGACAGAAGAGGCCATGGTAGAACCAGTGAGTCAAGCAGGGAGAAAAGGCCTCAGCTGAACCAGTCAGTCAGCTGGAGAGGAAGAGGCCTCAGCTGAACCAGTCAGTCAGCCGGAGAGGAAGAGGCCAGGCTACATTAGAACCTGCACTAGAACTGGTTCTTACCCGCTCAACACTCCCAACACCAAGTTAAGCACAAAAAATGACCCTATGATGATTAGCGTGACAAAATAGAGCCAGGGCCACCCGCTCCCTACAGCGTCGTTGACCTGGGAAGAGACAGGAGAGGGGAGGCAGGGGAGAGTTAATGTCCCTTCAACACAGAGCAACAAGAGTTAAGTTCCCTTCAACACACTCAGAGCAACAAGAGTTAAGTTCCCTTCAACACACACAGAGCAACACGAGTTAAGTTCCCTTCAACACACACAGAGCAACAAGAGTTAAGTTCCCTTCAACACACACAGAGCAACAAGAGTTAAGTTCCCTTCAACACACTCAGAGCAACAAGAGTTAAGTTCCCTTCAACACACTCAGAGCAACAAGACTCCACTGGACCGGCCCGCGATGGGACCACTCTCCTCATCACAGCTTCCACTGCAGTGTGTGTGTGTGTGTGTGTGTGTGTGTGTGTATAACCCTTGTCTGGGACCTGAAGACCTGATTGCCTACCTAGGCTAAAGCAGTGGTGTAAAGTGCTTAAGTAAAAATACTTTAAAGTACTACTTAAGTAGTTTTTGGGGGTATCTGTACTTTACTTTACTGTTTATATTTTTGACAATTTTTACTTTTACTTCACTACATTTCTAAAGAAAATAATGTACTTTTTACTCCATACATTTTCCCTGACACCCAAAAGTACTCGTTACATTTTGAATGCTTAGCAGGAAAAGAAAATGGTCCAATTCACACACTTATCAAGAGAACATCCCTGGTCATCTCTACTGCCTCTGATCTGGTGGACTCACTAAACACAAATACTTTGTTTGTAAATGATGTCTGAGTGTTGGAGTGTGCCCCTGGCTATGTGTAGATAAAAAAACAAGAAAATGGTGCCGTCTGGTTTGCTTAATATAAGGAATTTGAAATAATTCATACTTTTACTTTTGATACTTAAGTATATTTTAGCCATTACATTTACTTTTGAAAACCAAATACTTTTAGACTTTTACTTAAATAGTATTTTACTGGGTGACTTTCACTTTTACTTGAGTCACTTTACTTTTACTCAAGTATGACAATTGCGTACTTTTTCCAGCACTGGGCTTAAGCTCAGTGGGCTAACACAATATTATGGCACACAGATGACTCGGTTTCGAACCAAGTCAGTCACAATGTGTTATACCTCACAGACCACCCCATTATAACCTTAGTTAGCGCTTAGTTACCAGGAAAATTCCAACTCCAATGCTCCTCAGATAAATAAAATATCAGACGGTTCCAAAAGAGTTCTTCAGCTGTCCCTATAGGTCAGGAGAACCCTTTTTGCTTCCAGACAGAACCATTTTTGGTT
>NW_028159887.1:5000-15000 GCF_964263955.1 Coregonus lavaretus | reverse complement strand
AGAGATTGTTAAAAAGCACAGTAGCAGAAAACGGCAAGGTTGGAGAAGTCGTGTGCATTTGTGTGTGTGTGTGTAGTGTGTGTGTGTGTTTGTACATGCCAGCTCTCATACAGTGCCTTGCAAAAGTATTCATCCCCCTTGCATTTTTCCTATTTTCTTGCATTACAACCTGTAATTTAAATGGATTTTTATTTGGATTTTATGTAATGGACATACACAAAATAGTCCAAATTCGGTGAAGTGAAATGAAAAAAATAACTAACGGAAAAGTGGTGCGTTCGTATGTATTCACCCCCTTTGCTATGAAGCCCCTGAATAAGATCTGTGCAACCAATTACCTTCAGAAGTCACATTAATTAGTTAATAAAGTCCACCTGTGTGCAATCTAAGTGTCACATGATCTCAGTATATATACACCTGTTCTGAAAGGCCCCAGAGTCTGCAACACCACTAAGCAAGGGGCGCCACCAAGCAAGCGGCTCCATGAAGACCAAGGAGCTCTCCAAACAGGTCAGGGACAAAGTTGTGGGGAAGTAAAGATCAGGGTTGGGTTATAAAAAAATATTCGAAACTTTGAACATCCCACGGAGCACCATTAAATCCATTATTAAAATATTGAAAGAATATGACACCACAACAAACCTGCCAAGAGAGGGCCGCCCACCAAAACTCAGGACCAGGCAAGGAGGACATTAATCAGAGAGGCAACAAAGAGACCAAAGATAACCCTGAAGGAGCTGCAAAGCTCCACAGTGGAGATTGGAGTATCTATCCATAGGACCACTTTAAGCCGTACACTCCACAGAGCTGGGCTTTACGGAAGAGTGGCCAGAAAAAAAGCCATTGCTTAAAGAAATAATAGGCAAACACGTTTGGTGTTCGCCAAAAGCCATGTGGGAGACGCCCCAAACATATGGAAGAATGTACTCTGGTCAGATGAGACTAAAATTGAGCTTTTTGGCCATTAAGGGAAATGCTATGTCTGGCGCAAACCCAACACCTCTCATCACCCCGAGAACACCATCCCCACAGTGAAGCATGGTGGTGGCAGCATCATGCTGTGGGGATGTTTTTCATCGGCAGGGACTGGGAAACTGGTCAGAATTGAAGGAATGATGGATGTCGCTAAATGCAGGGAAATTCTTGAGTGAAACCTGTTTCAGTCTTCCAGAGATTTGAGACTGGGACGGAGGTTCACCTTTCAGCAGGACAATGACCCTAAGCATACTTAACTTGAGTGGTTTAAGGGGAAACATTTAATTGTCTTGGAATGGCCTAGTCAAAGCCCAGACCTCAATCCAATTGATAATCTGTGGGATGACTTAAAGATTGCTGTACACCAGCGGAACCCATCCAACTTGAAGGAGCTGGAGCAGTTTTGCCTTGAAGAATGGGCAAAAATCCCAGTGGCTAGATGTGCCAAGCTTATAGAGACATACCCCAAGAGACTTGCAGCTGTAATTGCTGCAAAAGGTGGCTCTACAAATATAGACTTTGGGGAGGGGGGGGTTGAATAGTTATGCACGCTCAAGTTTTCTGTTTTTTTGTCATATTTCTTGTTTGTTTCACAATAAAATATATTTTGCATTTTCAAAGTGGTAGGCATGTTGTGTAAATCAAATGATACAACCCCCCCCCAAAATCCATTTTAATTCCAGGTTGTAAGGCAACAAAATAGGAAAAATGCCAAGGGGGGTGAATACTTTCAGAAGCCACTGTATGTGTGTATTTGTATGTGTGAAGGGTAAATGTACTTGAGTAACAAAACCCCAAACAATGGAGCTAATTAATTCATTTACAATGTCAAGCTCCCACTCTAGAATTCCAACAAGTACCCATGAGAGGAAGTAGAACCAGAACGTTGGAGACAATGAGAGATCATAAGAACTCTAGAATACTACTGAATAATACCTCAGCTGTGAACAAATGTCTCTTGATCACAAACATCCTTGAACAGAGCACTCTCTGGTGGTTGGAGAGTTAAGTAGTTAAGTGGAAAAGGACTGAGAGTGGTGTGTGTGTGTGAGATTGGTGAGTGTGTGTGTGTGGTGTGTGTGGTGTATGGTGTGTGTGTGTGTGTGTGTGTGTGTGTGTGGCTGTAGAGTTAAGTGGAGTAGCACCGGGAGTGTTGTGAGAGTGCGAGTACTCAGACAGCTAAGTCTTTCCGGACTCTACTGATGTGATGTGGTGGTGGAGACATAATGTGATATGGATGGTGGTAGAGACATAATGTGATATGGATGGTGGTAGAGACATAATGTGATATGGATGGTGGTAGAGACATAATGTGATGTGGTGGTAGAGACATAATGTGATATGGTGGTGGAGACATAATGTGATATGGTGGTAGAGACATAATGTGATATGGTGGTAGAGACATAATGTGATATGGTGGTGGAGACATAATGTGATATGGTGGTGGAGACATAATGTGATATGGTGGTAGAGACATAATGTGATATGGTGGTAGAGACATAATGTGATATGGATGGTGGTAGAGACATAATGTGATATGGTGGTAGAGACATAATGTGATATGGTGGTGGAGACATAATGTGATATGGTGGTAGAGACATAATGTGATATGGTGGTGGAGACATAATGTGATATGGATGGTGGTAGAGACATAATGTGATATGGTGGTAGAGACATAATGTGATATGGTGGTAGAGACATAATGTGATATGGATGGTGGTGGAGACATAATGTGATATGGTGGTGGAGACATAATGTGATATGGATGGTGGTAGAGACATAATGTGATATGGTGGTAGAGACATAATGTGATATGGTGGTAGAGACATAATGTGATATGGATGGGTAGAGACATAATGTGATATGGTGGTAGAGACATAATGTGATATGGATGGTGGTGGAGACATAATGTGATATGGTGGTGGAGACATAATGTGATATGGATGGTGGTAGAGACATAATGTGATATGGTGGTAGAGACATAATGTGATATGGTGGGGTAGAGACATAATGTGATATGGATGGTGGTAGAGACATAATGTGATATGGTGGTAGAGACATAATGTTATATGGATGGTAGAGACATAATGTGATATGGTGGTAGAGACATAATGTGATATGGATGGTAGAGACATAATGTGATATGGTGGTAGAGACATAATGTGATATGGTGGTAGAGACATAATGTGATATGGTGGTAGAGACATAATGTGATATGGTGGTGGAGACATAATGTGATATGGTGGTAGAGACATAATGTGATATGGTGGTGGATACATAATGTGATATGGTGGTAGAGACATAATGTGATATGGTGGTAGAGACATAATGTGATATGGTGGTAGAGACATAATGTGATATGGTGGTGGAGACATAATGTGATATGGTGGTAGAGACATAATGTGATATGGATGGTGGTGGAGACATAATGTGATATGGTGGTGGATACATAATGTGATATGGTGGTAGAGACATAATGTGATATGGTGGTAGAGACATAATGTGATATGGTGGTAGAGACATAATGTGATATGGTGGTAGAGACATAATGTGATATGGTGGTAGAGACATAATGTGATATGGATGGTGGTGGAGACATAATGTGATATGGTGGTAGAGACATAATGTGATATGGTGGTAGAGACATAATGTGATATGGTGGTAGAGACATAATGTGATATGGTGGTAGATACATAATGTGATATGGATGGTGGTGGAGACATAATGTGATATGGTGGTGGAGACATAATGTGATATGGATGGTGGTAGAGACATAATGTGATATGGTGGTAGAGACATAATGTGATATGGTGGTAGAGACATAATGTTATATGGATGGTGGAGATATAATGTGATATGGATGGTCGAGACATAATGTGATATGGTGGTGGAGACATAATGTGATATGGTGGTGGAGACATAATGTGATATGGATGGTAGAGACATAATGTGATATGGTGGTAGAGACATAATGTGATATGGTGGTAGAGACATAATGTGATATGGTGGTAGAGACATAATGTGATATGGTGGTAGAGACATAATGTGATATGGTGGTAGAGACATAATGTGATATGGATGGTGGTAGAGACATAATGTGATATGGTGGTAGAGACATAATGTGATATGGATGGTAGAGACATAATGTGATATGGTGGTAGAGACATAATGTGATATGGATGGTAGAGACATAATGTGATATGGTGGTAGAGACATAATGTGATATGGTGGTAGAGACATAATGTGATATGGTGGTAGAGACATAATGTGATATGGTGGTGGAGACATAATGTGATATGGTGGTAGAGACATAATGTGATATGGTGGTGGATACATAATGTGATATGGTGGTAGAGACATAATGTGATATGGTGGTAGAGACATAATGTGATATGGTGGTAGAGACATAATGTGATATGGTGGTGGAGACATAATGTGATATGGTGGTAGAGACATAATGTGATATGGATGGTGGTGGAGACATAATGTGATATGGTGGTAGAGACATAATGTTATATGATGGTAGAAACATAATGTGATATGGTGGTAGAGACATAATGTGATATGGTGGTAGAGACATAATGTGATATGGTATTGGAGACATAATGTGATATGGTGGTAGAGACATAATGTGATATGGTGGTAGAGACATAATGTGATATGGATGGTGGTAGTGACATAATGTGATATGGTGGTGGTGGAGACATAATGTGATATGGTGGTAGAGACATAATGTGATATGGTGGTGGAGACATAATGTGATATGATGGTGGAGACATAATGTGATATGGATGGTGGTGGAGACATAATGTGATATGGTGGTAGAGACATAATGTGATATGGTGGTAGAGACATAATGTGATATGGTGGTGGAGACATAATGTGATATGGTGGTAGAGACATAATGTGATATGGTGGTGGAGACATAATGTGATATGGTGGTAGAGACATAATGTAATATGGTGGTAGAGACATAATGTCATATGGTGGTAGAGACATAATGTGATATGGATGGTGGTAGAGACATAATGTGATATGGTGGTAGAGACATAATGTGATATGGTGGTGGAGACATAATGTGATATGGTGGTAGAGACATAATGTGATATGGATGGTAGAGACATAATGTGATATGGTGGTAGAGACATAATGTGATATGGTGGTAGAGACATAATGTGATATGGATGGTAGAGACATAATGTGATATGGTGGTGGAGACATAATGTGATATGATGGTGGAGACATAATGTGATATGGATGGTGGTGGAGACATAATGTTATATGGTGGTAGAGACATAATGTGATATGGATGGTGGTAGAGACATAATGTGATATGGTGGTAGAGACATAATGTGATATGGATGGTAGAGACATAATGTGATATGGTGGTAGAGACATAATGTGATATGGTGGTGGAGACATAATGTGATATGGTGGTGGAGACATAATGTGATATGGATGGTAGAGACATAATGTGATATGGTGGTAGAGACATAATGTGATATGGTGGTAGAGATATAATGTGATATGGTGGTAGAGACATAATGTGATATGGATGGTGGTAGTGACATAATGTGATATGGTGGTGGTGGAGACATAATGTGATATGGTGGTAGAGACATAATGTGATATGGTGGTAGAGACATAATGTGATATGGTGGTAGAGACATAATGTGATATGGTGGTGGAGACATAATGTGATATGATGGTGGAGACATAATGTGATATGGATGGTGGTGGAGACATAATGTGATATGGTGGTAGAGACATAATGTGATATGGTGGTAGAGACATAATGTGATATGGTGGTAGAGACATAATGTGATATGGTGGTGGAGACATAATGTGATATGGTGGTAGAGACATAATGTAATATGGTGGTAGAGACATAATGTGATATGGTGGTAGAGACATAATGTGATATGGATGGTGGTAGAGACATAATGTGATATGGATGGTGGTAGAGACATAATGTGATATGGATGGTGGTAGTGACATAATGTGATATGGTGGTGGTGGAGACATAATGTGATATGGTGGTAGAGACATAATGTGATATGGTGGTAGAGACATAATGTGATATGGATGGTAGAGACATAATGTGATATGGTGGTAGAGACATAATGTGATATGGTGGTGGAGACATAATGTGATATGGATGGTAGAGACATAATGTGATATGGTGGTAGAGACATAATGTGATATGGATGGTCGAGACATAATGTGATATGGTGGTGGAGACATAATGTGATATGGTGGTCGAGACATAATGTGATATGGTGGTAGAGACATAATGTGATATGGTGGTAGAGACATAATGTGATATGGTGGTGGAGACATAATGTGATATGGATGGTAGAGACATAATGTGATATGGTGGTAGAGACATAATGTGATATGGATGGTCGAGACATAATGTGATATGATGGTAGAGACATAATGTGATATGGTGGTAGAGACATAATGTGATATGGTGGTAGAGACATAATGTGATATGGTGGTAGAGACATAATGTGATATGGTGGTAGAGACATAATGTGATATGGTGGTAGAGACATAATGTGATATGGTGGTAGAGACATAATGTGATATGGTGGTAGAGACATAATGTGATATGGTGGTAGAGACATAATGTGATATGGTGGTGGAGACATAATGTGATATGATGGTGGAGACATAATGTGATATGGATGGTAGAGACATAATGTGATATGGATGGTGGTAGAGACATAATGTGATATGGTGATGGAGTCATAATGTGATATGATGGTGGAGACATAATGTGATATGATGGTGGAGACATAATGTGATATGGTGGTAGATACATAATGTGATATGGTGGTGGAGACATAATGTGATATGGTGGTGGAGACATAATGTAGTGTATGCCTGGTTGAGAAGACATTCCTTTCATGCTTACAATGCTACTGTAGCAGAACTTAGTCAGTCAACACCTGTGAGTTGAGTTGAGCACACATCGGTTGTGTCACAAATGGTACCCTATTAATAGGTTGCCATTTGTGACACACACATATAGTTGTCAAAATAGCAGGCAGACAGACAGACAGACAGACAGACAGACAGACAGACAGGCAGACAGGTAGACAGGCAGAGAGACTGCACAGAGATGGGGTGTAGAGCCAGGCAGTAAGCCTCCCACTTCATACATGATCTCAATAACATATCCCCACATTTACAGGACAAATCAGTAAAGATCACTGAAACACACATTTTGTAATGGTTGACAACTAAAAACCTGTTAACCAGAGGATATTAGACACTGTGTGTGTGTGTGTGTGTGTGTGTGTGTGTGTGTGTGTGTGTGATAATGCTATATAGTATCTGTGTAGTGTGAGGTAGATCCGCCTACAGTGAGAATACAGAAGAGTTTCCTCTGTGTTTCTCCTTTAACCCAACCGTGACCAGACTGTGATCTCTCACTCTTTCTTTTTCAATTTTCACTCCCTCCATCTCTCCCTCTTCACACACTCGCTCACCCCTAATACAGCCTAGCCGTCAATAAAGGGGCACTTCAATGAAACGAGAGACTGCCAACAGCAGTCGACTGAACGACTCAATGCCTGCATCCAAAAATGGCACCCTACTTTTCACCAGAACCCTCTGGATCAGACCCCTAAAAAAGAGTGCACTATATAGGGAATAGGGTCCCTTTCGGGACACAACCCCATACAATTCACCAGCATCACTATCCAAAGAAGAAGTGTAGGGAATATAATGGTGGATTACTGTAGCTATAATCTTGTTACAGCCCTGGGGCGAGTCAAGCTCCACCGCCAGATATAATTATCATTCAATCCACATGAGAAATCAATTTGTTTATTTATTTACCAAAACTATTCCACAGTCATTCTTCTTCTGATGGTTTAGTCGCGGTATACACAGACTGCGTCCCCAATGGCATCCTATTCCTTATATTTGTCTACTATTTTTGACCAGAACTATATGGGCTGATCCCTGGGTCCTGGTCAAAAGTAGTGCACTATGCTGGGATTAAGGTGCTTATTTGGGACGACAGAGGGGTCTGTATGTGGGACACAGAGCGGTCTGTATTTGGGACACAGAGGGGTCTGTATTTGGGACGACAGAGGGGTCTGTATTTGGGACGACAGAGGGGTCTGTATTTGGGACGACAGAGGGGTCTGTATTTGGGACGACAGAGGGGTCTGTATTTGGGACACAGAGATGTCTGTATTTGGGACGACAGAGGGGTCTGTATTTGAGACACAGAGGGGTCTGTATTTGGGACGACAGAGGGGTCTGTATTTGGGACACAGAGGGGTCTGTATTTGGGACGACAGAGGGGTCTGTATTTGGGACGACAGAGGGGTCTGTATTTGGGACACAGAGGGGTCTGTATTTGGGACGACAGAGGGGTCTGTATTTGGGACGACAGAGGGGTCTGTATTTGAGACACAGAGGGGTCTGTGTCTGGGACGACAGAGGGGTCTGTATTTGGGACGACAGAGGGGTCTGTATTTGGGACGACAGAGGGGTCTGTATTTGGGACAACAGAGGGGTCTGTATTTGGGACACAGAGGGGTCTGTATTTGGGACGACAGAGGGGTCTGTATTTGGGACGACAGAGGGGTCTGTATTTGGGACACAGAGGGGTCTGTATTTGGGACACAGAGGGGTCTGTATTTGGGACACAGAGGGGTCTGTATTTGGGACGACAGAGGGGTCTGTATTTGGGACGACAGGGGGGTCTGTATTTGGGACACAGAGGGGTCTGTATTTGGGACGCAGAGAGGTCTGTATTTGGGACACAGAGGGGTCTGTATTTGGGACGACAGAGGGGTCTGTATTTGGGATGACAGAGGGGTCTGTGTCTGGGACGACAGAGGGGTCTGTATTTGGGACACAGAGGGGTCTGTATTTGGGACGACAGAGGGGTCTGTATTTGGGATGACAGAGGGGTCTGTGTCTGGGACGACAGAGGGGTCTGTGTCTGGGACGACAGAGGGGTCTGTATTTGGGACACAGAGGGGTCTGTATTTGGGACGACAGAGGGGTCTATATTTGGGACGACAGAGGGGTCTGTATTTGGGACGGCAGAGGGGTCTGTATTTGGGACGACAGAGGGGTCTGTATTTGGGACGACAGAGGGGTCTGTATTTGGGACGACAGAGGGGTCTGTATTTGGGACGACAGAGGGGTCTGTATTTGGGACACAGAGAGGTCTGTATTTGGGACACAGAGGGGTCTGTATTTGGGACGACAGAGGGGTCTGTATCTGGGACGACAGAGGGGTCTGTATTTGGGACGACAGAGGGGTCTGTATTTGGGACGACAGAGGGGTCTGTATTTGGGACGACAGAGGGGTCTGTATTTGGGACGACAGAGGGGTCTGTATTTGGGACACAGGGGGGTCTGTATTTGGGACGACAGAGGGGTAGGTATTTGGGACACAGAGGGGTCTGTATTTGGGACGACAGAGGGGTCTGTATCTGGGACGACAGAGGGGTCTGTATTTGGGACGACAGAGGGGTCTGTATTTGGGACGACAGAGGGGTAGGTATTTGGGACACAGAGAGGTCTGTATTTGGGACGACAGAGGGGTCTGTATTTGGGACGACAGTTGGGATTCCAGACACGTTCAGGTGGATGCCAGGCGTCTTTCATTACGGAGTGTATTCTGTTACATTTATATGAAGAAATGAGCTTTTGTGGCTGATTCTTCATGTCCTGCGCCCGCAGTGTGTGTGTGTGTCGCTGTGTATGTGTGTATGTGTTGTATGTGAGTGTGTGTATGTGCAGTGTGTGAGTGCAGTGTGTGTGTGGTGTGTCGCTGTGTATGTGTGTATGTGTTGTATGTGAGTGTGTGTATGTGCAGTGTGTGAGTGCAGTGTGTGTGTGGTGTGTCGCTGTGTATGTGTGTACGTCTGTATTTGGGACACAGAGGGGTCTGTATTTGGGACGACAGAGGGGTCTGTATTTGGGACGACAGAGGGGTCTGTATTTGGGACGACAGAGGGGTCTGTATTTGGGACGACAGAGGGGTCTG
>NW_028159888.1:0-77449 GCF_964263955.1 Coregonus lavaretus | reverse complement strand
CTCTCTCCCTCTCCTCTCTCTCTGTCTCTCTCCCTCCCCTCCCTCTCCCTCTCTCCCTCTCCCCTCCTCTCCCCTCTCCCTCTCCTCTCCCTCCCCTCCCTCTCCCTCTCTCCCTCTCCCTCCTCTCCCTCTCCTCTCCCTCTCCCTCCCCTCCCTCTCCCTCTCCCTCTCCCTCCCTCCTCCCTCTCCCTCTCCCTCTCCCTCTCCCTCTCCCTCTCCCTCTCCCTCTCCCTCTGTCTCTCTCCCTCTCCCTCTCCCTCTCCCTCCCCCTCCCCCCTCCCCCACTCCCTCTCCCTCTCCCTCTCTCTCTCTTAGAGGCCCCGCCAGGGAATGTGTGATAAAGAATGCATGCATGCAGGCAGCAACAATCGTGGGAAATTCACTCTCTTCTTATCTCGTCGTGGAATTTCAGCCATTTGACTCAAAAACATGCCATCATATTTCAAGGAGGTGGAATAAGTTAGGATGGGTGGAGGGGCTTGTGTTTCATGTACCAGGAGTATTGTTATGTTATTACATACTGTACAGAAAAACAGCTGTGGTCACTGAGAAAACTGCGTTTTAAGTACGAATTTTCCCTGCCACAACAACAGTGTTTTAAGTAGGAATATCCCTGCCACAACAACAGCGCTAGCTGAGACCTCTCAATACTAAACTAGAGATTGAAAAAAATAGAAAGCCTGAGATGAGAGGTAGTGTTGTGTCTGTGTTTACAGAGGTTGCACAATTATTGGCAAAAGATCTGATCCGATCTGGTCGGAATATCTGAATTGGGCTGCCTGTGTAAACGCAGCCAGAGGGATTCCAGAGCAGCCCTTCGTATTTATTTTCCCACTTGCTATAACCTTTTACCGATAGTTTTTTTTTTTTTTTTACAGTATCTTCATGACAGTTGTGCCAAGTTGAATCGGTCCTCAGAAGACCTTTGGAGTGGAACATATCTTAGCCGGGGGGGGGGGGGGGGGGGGAATTTCCCGTTCATACGCAAACTATCTACCTCGACTATCCACATGACTTGGCTGTGGTCTGGAGGTTTAGAGGAGTGCTCTTGGTTTTACATACCACAGATCCTCTCACTCACTCTCGATCAGCATGAGTGGTTGGGTTTATTTATAGGTTTTACGAAAAGGAACAGTTCCTTGTCAAGTCTTCAGTACAAACTCAGCTGATCCACTAAATACAGAACCAAGTCGGTTACGCAAGTTGGTTCCTAGATAGAAAGAGTATTTGTACATTGTGTTTAAGAGCCACACGTTTGAGTCTTCACAATGCATCTTATTTAATCTTATCTAAACCCTATTAAAAGAGGCATGCACATTTGCCACTTGCTCTTGTGCTGCAAAGTAGAACCCCCACGTGCACGACAATGCTTGCTTGGACACAGAACACAAGATAGACAGTTTGTCAACTTGGCCTGTGTCAACGCTGGACTTCATTCACACAGAGGAAGGTTAGGCAACACGTGCTCTGATCAAGGGTCGTAGTGTGTGTGTGTGTGTGTGTGTGTGTGTGTGTGTGTGCGTGTGCGTGTGCGTGTGTGTGTGCGTGCGCGCGCGTGCGTGCGTGCGTGTCTATCCTATCCTGGTCAGAGCTCACTATGGTAAAAACAGCTGTGAGAGGAGAGTGTTTACCCGACTCCATCTCATCCTAACTGAGAGAAATGTATTCAATAGAAATATGTTCCACAGACCAGTGATTTCAGAAACGAAGTCCTCCGAATCTCAGCTATGACTGAGGCAGCAATCAATAGAAACAGAAATAGCTATGGCATGGGGAGTAAAGCCATGTTGCCTGCGATAACGTTTACCAGGTCTGTACTTTATGGGCCGTATTTAGACTTGAGATAAGTCGATTTAACGTAAAATGTTGACTTAAGTTCATGTTTTATTTATTTCAAGGTGAACCGCACTCACCTATTCGCACGTGTTTCTTCTGGTGCTCATTAAGAAATGCAGCGGCCATTACTGAAGCCCAAACGAGTTGTCTTTGGGGGTGTGGTTTAATGTGGGTGTGGTTTAATGTGGGGTGTGGTTTAATGTGGGTGTGGTTTAATGTGGGGTGTGGTTAAATGTGGGGTGTGGTTTAATGTGGGTGTGGTTTAATGTGGGTGTGGTTTAATGTGGGTGTGTCTTTGCCATTCAATCAAACCAAACAAACACGGGTAGTAGTGAGTAACTTAGTGACAGAGAGGTAGCTAAGCTAGCTTTGCTATCGAGAGAAGTTTTGAAGTTGAGGACTTCTCCCCTCCTGGCTGACTCGCCATCTCAAGATGTTCTGATAATTCAGTTCTATGTGTAGCAGGGTTGTTGTGCTGCCGGAGCGCGGGGGGAGCGGCGCTCGCTCACTCACTGTTTTCAATTTGAGAATACAAGGAGCTTGTAAAACTATTTCTGGAAAATTAATTAGGATAAATTCTAAATAAATGATGTTTAAATTACCACATAAATTCCATGAAAAAACGATACAATGACAAACCAAATAAACATGTATAGCAGCCTAGAGGTAAATGGTGTTCCTGTCTTCTTTCTGGGGGTAGCTAGAATGATGAAGAACTGTAGGGTGCACTGCAGAGGCCCGTCGGAGGCTTGACCACTTTGGCCAATCTGCCGCTAGGTGGAGTGTGAGAGGGGGTTTAACCCCATGAACACTTGTCATCACACCCAACGAGATCCGAGGATCCAAATTCACTGGGCGTCTTGCCTTGATGTTCATAAACGCCATGGACCCCTCTTGCACTGCGCAGTGGAACCCTAGAACGAAATGTGACCACTGTTCTGCCGAGGAGCCAAAGGAGCCTGACCCCTCTCTGGAAGTAGCTGTAGCCCTGCTTGGGATATTAGCCTGTATTGGCTATTGGTTGGAGACGCAGGGCCCGTTCTAGCTTGGTATGTCAGGGCGGGCAATAAAAATGTGAAATGAGACAAGTTGGAGGTAATAATGTTATTTAGGTTATAGTTTATGAGATGCATGAATACACCAGAACAAAAGCTTGATTTTATGGCTGTTTTAAAAAGAATTTCCTGCAATTCCTACTTAGTAATGATTTGTTCACTACTTGGTAAATTGATTTGATAGCATGTTTAATCTATGCAAATAAATCATTTGAATTGATAGTTCACCTCTGTTTTATTTTATTATGTAATAGGGTGGCGTATATTGTAACCATGGGTTCAAGCTAATCAAATCAAAGTTTATTTATGATACAGCGTACTATATGAAAAAAAAGTTTACTTAAGTCATTGTTTTATTTACTTAAGTCTGTTTTAATTCTACTTATATAAGTTTGAATTGGGCCCTAAATGAGTAAATGAATAAGCAATTTCTCATTGTCTAATTTCAACCCCAAAAAACAAAGGAAGTCACTAGGGAAAAGAGGAGTCTAAACTAATCTGTGATGTAATGTCAGTCAGTCAACAATGCTGTTAGAAACTGGAGCATGTTGGAGCAGAGACCAATGAAGAAAGAGACTTGAAAGCTGATGTTACAAGGTAAACCTGTAGCTTCAAATGTCTGTCAACATCATGTGTAGATACAGCAGGGGTATCCTATGAAACAAGCTAGATCTACTCAGGGTTTTCTAAAGCTAACAAGCATCACATTCCAGCACAGGCTTCATCTGTACTATGACGGTGGATATTGCCTGCGGCTAACTCTAACAGGCTTATGACTGCATGTGCATGTGGCACGTGGCTAGTGTCGCACGTGGCTAGTGTGGCACGTGGCTAGTGTGGCACGTGGCTAGTGTGGCACGTGGCTAGTGTGGCACGTGGCTAGTGTCGCACGTGGCTAGTGTGGCACGTGGCTAGTGTGGCACGTGGCTAGTGTCGCACGTGGCTAGTGTCGCACGTGGCTAGTGTCGCACGTGGCTAGTGTCGCACGTGGCTAGTATGGCACGTGGCTAGTGTCGCACGTGGCTAGTGTGGCACGTGGCTAGTGTGGCACGTGGCTAGTGTGGCACGTGGCTAGTGTGGCACGTGGCTAGTGTGGCACGTGGCTAGTGTGGCCTGTAATTTTCATCATAGGTACACGTCAACTATGACAGACAAAATGAGAAAAAGAAATCCAGAAAATCACATTGTAGGATTTTTTATGAATTTATTTGCAAATTATGGTGGAAAATAAGTATTTGGTCACCTACAAACAAGCAAGATTTCTGGCTCTCACAGACCTGTAACTTCTTCTTTAAGAGGCTCCTCTGTCCTCTACTCGTTACCTGTATTAATGGCACCTGTTTGAACTTGTTATCAGTATCAAAGACACCTGTCCACAACCTCAAACAGTCACACTCCAAACTCCACTATGGCCAAGACCAAAGTGCTGTCAAAGGACACCAGAAACAAAATTGTAGACCTGCACCAGGCTGGGAAGACTGAATCTGCAATAGATAAGCAGCTTGGTTTGAAGAAATCAACTGTGGGAGCAATTATTAGGAAATGGAAGACATACAAGACCACTGATAATCTCCCTCGATCTGGGGCTCCACACAAGATCTCACCCCGTGGGGTCAAAATGATCACAAGAACGGTGAGCAAAAATCCCAGAACCACACGGGGGGACCTAGTGAATGACCTGCAGAGAGCTGGGACCAAAGTAACAAAGCCTACCATCAGTAACACACTACGCCGCCAGGGACTCAAATCCTGCAGTGCAAGACGTGTCCCCCAGTACATGTCCAGGCCCGTCTGAAGTTTGCTAGAGTGCATTTGGATGATCCAGAAGAGGATTGGGAGAATGTCATATGGTCAGATGAAACCAAAATAGAACTTTTTGGTAAAAACTCAACTCGTCGTGTTTGGAGGACAAAGAATGCTGAGTTGCATCCAAATTACACCATACCTACTGTGAAGCATGGGGGTGGAAACATCATGCTTTGGGGCTGTTTTTCTGCAAAGGGACCAGGACGACTGATCTGTGTAAAGAAAAGAATGAATGGGGCCATGTATCGTGAGATTTTGAGTGAAAACCTCCTTCCATCAGCAAGGGCATTGAAGATGAAACGTGGCTGGGTCTTTCAGCATGACAATGATCCCAAACACAACGCCCGGGCAACAAAGGAGTGGCTTCGTAAGAAGCATTTCAAGGTCCTGGAGTGGCCTAGCCAGTCTCCAGATCTCAACCCCATAGAAAATCTTTGGAGGGAGTTGAAAGTCCGTGTTGCCCAGCGACAGCCCCAAAACATCACTGCTCTAGAGGAGATCTGCATGGAGGAATGGACCAAAATACCAGCAACAGTGTGTGAAAGCCTTGTGAAGACTTACAGAAAACGTTTGACCTGTGTCATTGCCAAGAAAGGGTATATAACAAAGTATTGAGAAACTTTTGTTATTGACCAAATACTTATTTTCCACCATAATTTGCAAATAAATTCATTAACAATCCTACAATGTGATTTTCTGGATTTCTTTTTCTCATTTTGTCTGTCATAGTTGACGTGTACCTATGATGAAAATTACAGGCCTCTCTCATCTTTTTAAGTGGGAGAACTTGCACAATTGGTGGCTGACTAAATACTTTTTTTCCCCACTGTATGTTGATGTCTGTGTGGATGTGTGGGTGTGTGGATGTCTGTGTGGATGTGTGTGTAAGTGGATGTCTGTGTGGATGTCTGTGTGGATGTGTGGATGTGTGGATGTCTGTGTGGATGTGTGGGTGTGTGGATGTCTGTGTGGAAGTGTGGGTTTGTGGATGTGTGGATGTCTGTGTGGATGTGTGGGTGTGTGGATGTCTGTGTGGATGTGTGGGTGTGTGGATGTCTGTGTGGATGTGTGTGTGGATGTGTGGATGTCTGTGTGGATGTATGGGTGTGTGGATTGGTGGATGTCTGTGTGGATGTGTGGGTGTGTGGATGTCTGTGTGGATGAGTGGGTGTGTGGATGTGTGGATGTCTGTGTGGATGTGTGGGTGTGTGGATGTCTGTGTGGATGTCTGTGTGGATGTGTGGATGTCTGTGTGGATGTGTTGGTGTGTGGATGTCTGTGTGGATGTGTGGGTGTGTGGATGTCTGTGTGGAAGTGTGGGTTTGTGGATGTGTGGATGTCTGTGTGAATGTGTGGGTGTGTGGATGTCTGTGTGGATGTGTGGGTGTGTGGATGTCTGTGTGGATGTGTGTGTGGATGTGTGGATGTCTGTGTGGATGTATGGGTGTGTGGATTGGTGGATGTCTGTGTGGATGTGTGGATGTCTGTGTGGATGTGTTGGTGTGTGGATGTCTGTGTGGATGTGTGGGTGTGTGGATGTCTGTGTGGGTTTGTGGATGTGTGGGTGTGTGGATGTCTGTGTGGATGAGTGGGTGTGTGGATGTCTGTGTGGATTTGTGGATGTGTGGATGTCTGTGTGGATGTGTGGGTGTGTGGATGTCTGTGTGGATGTGTGGATGTAGGTGTGGATGTGTGGATGTGTGGATGTCTGTGTGGCTGTGTGGATGTGTGGATGTCTGTGTGGATATGTGGATGTATGGATGTATGGGTGGATGTGTGGGTGTGTGGATGTCTGTGTGGATTTGTGGGTGTGTGGATGTCTGTGTGGGTGTATGGATGTAGGTGTGGATGTGTGGATGTATGGATGTATGTGTGAATGTGTGGAAGTGTGGATGTCTGTGTGGATGTGTGGGTGTGTGGATGTCTGTATAGATGAGTGGGTGTGTGGATGTCTGTGTGGATGTGTGGATGTATGGATGTATGTGTGGATGTGTGGGTGTGTGGATGTCTGTGTGGATATGTGGGTGTGTGGATGTCTGTGTGGGTGTATGGATGTAGGTGTGGATGTGTGTATGTATGGATGTATGTGTAGATGTGTGGATGTGTGGATGTCTGTGTGGATGTGTTGGTGTGTGGATGTCTGTGTAGATGTGTGGGGGTGTGGATGTCTGTGTGGATGTGTGGGTGTGTGGATGTGTGTGTGGATGTGTGGATGTCTGTGTGGGTGTGTGGTTGTCTGTGTGGATGTGTGGATGTCTGTGTAGATGTGTGGGTGTGTGGATGTCTGTGTGGATGTGTGGGTGTGTGGATGTAGGTGTGGATGTGTGGATGTGTGGATGTCTGTGTGGATGTGTGGCTGTGTGGATGTGTGGATGTATGGATGTATGTGTGGATGTGTGGGAGTGTGGATGTCTGTGTGGATGTGTGGGTGTGTGGATATCTGTGTGGATGTGTGGGTGTCTGGATGTAGGTGTGGATGTGTGGATGTGTGGATGTCTGTTTGGATGTGTGGATGTCTGTGTGGATGTGTGGATGTCTGTGTGGATGTGTGGATGTATGGATGTATGTGTGGATGTGTGGGAGTGTGGATGTCTGTGTGGATATATGGGTGTGTGGATATTTGTGTGGGTGTATGGATGTAGGTGTGGATGTGTGGATGTGTGGATGTCTGTGTGGAGGTGTGGGTGTGTGAATGTGTGGATGTCTGTGTGGATGTGTGGGTGTGTGGGTGTGTAGATGTCTGTGTGGATGTGTGGGTGTGTGGATGTCTGTGTGGATGTGAGGGTGTGTGGATGTGTGGATGTCTGTGTGGATGTGTGGATGTATGGATGTATGTGTGGGTGTGTGGATGTCTGTGTGGATGTGTGGGTGTGTGGATGTGTGGATGTCTGTGTGGGTGTATGGATATGTGGATGTCTGTGTGGATGTGTGGATGTATGTGTGGATGTGTGGGTGTGTGGATGTCTGTGTGGGTGTATGGATGTGTGGGTGTCTGTGTGGATGTGTGGGTGTGTGGATGTGTGGATGTCTGTTTGAATGTGTGGGTGTGTGGATGTCTGTGTGGACATCACTCCTTTGTTTTGTTGACTTGCGGGAGAGGTTGTTGTCCTAGCACCACAATGCCAGTTCACTTACCTCCTCCCTATAGGCTGACTCGTCGTTGTTGGTTACCAGGCCTACAACCGTGGTGTCGTCAGCAAACCTGATGATGGAGTTGGTGTCGTGCAAAGCCGTGCTGTCGTGGATGAACAGGGAGTACAGCAGAGGGTGTGCGGACTGGTCAACTTCAATAGACTGCATGTAAGTAGTGTGTGAATCCAATTGTTGCATTATCCAGGTTTCCCTTCTGAACTGTCTCCGCTTTATTCAATGAACAGCATTCTCCTCGTCCAGATGTGTTACGGCCGCTTGAATAGTGATGGAAATGGCATCTTCCATGGATCTGTTGGAGCGGTAGGCAGATTGGAGTGGGTCCAGTTTACCTGGCATGGTGGCCTTGATGTGGGCCATGACCAGCCTCTCAAAGCACTTCATGATGACCGGGGTGAGCACGACGGGGTGATAGCCACAGACAGTGTCACCAGCAAAGCACCATCACACCTCCTCCTCCATGCTTCACGGTGGGATCCACACACGCGGAGATCATTCGTTCACCTACTCTGCGTCTCACAAAGACACGGTGGTTGGAACCAACAATCTCAAACTTGGACTCATCAGACCAAAGGACAGATTTCCAGCAGTCTAATGTCCCATTGCTTGTGTTTCTTGGACCAAGCAAGTCACTTCTTCTTATTGGTGTCCTGTAATAGTGGTTTCTTTGCAGCAAATTCGACCATGAAGTGCCTGATTCACGCAGTCTCCTCTGAACAGTTGATGTTGAGATCTGTCTGTTACTTGAACTCTATGAAGCATTTATTTGGGCTGCAATTTGAGGTGCAGTTAACACTAATGAACTTATCCTCTGCAGCAGAGGTAACTCTGGGTCTTCCTTTCCTGTGGCGGTCCTCATGAGAGCCAGTATCATCATAGCGCTTCATCATTTGCGACTGCACTTGAAGAAACGTTCAAAGTTCTTGACATTTTCCGGATTGACTGACCTTCATGTCTTAAAGTAATGATGGACTGTAGTTTCTCTTACTTATTTGAGCTGTTCTTGCCATATAATGGACTTGGTCTTTTACCAAATAGGGCAATCTTCTATATACCATCCTTATCATGTCACAACACAACTGATTGGCTGAAACGCATTAAGAAGGAAAGAAATTCCACAAATTAACTTTTAACAAGCACACCTGTTAATTGAAATGCATTCCAGGTGACTACCTCATGAAGCTGGTTGAGAGAATGTCAAAACTGTCATCAAGGCAAACGGTGGCTACTTTGAAGAATCTAAAATCTAAAATCTATTTTGATTTTGTTTAACACTTTTTTGGGGTTACTACATGATTCCATATGTTTATTTCATAGTTTGATGTCTTCACTATTATTCTACAATGTAGAAAATAGTTTTTTTTAAATAAAGAAACACGCTAGAATGAGTAGGTGTGTCCAAACTTTTGACTGGTACTGTACATGGTCAGCAGGTTTTTTTTAAATGTATTGTGGGGTAGGATACATGGTTCTCCGAGTTGAACACAGAGTTTGAACAAAGTTACCTCGCTAACTCCTCAGACCTTTCTGGTTACTGTATCCTGTAGCAAACTAATTTATATGTAGCTGGCATCATAGCTATGGTATTTCCTCTCCCCTGGGGGAATCTGCCTGCTTGAGTGCAAGAGAGCAATACATAACAGCGACCTCTGCAGCTTTAAAAAAAAACTAAAAAAAAAAAAAAAGTCAGTTAAGAACAAATTCTTATTTACTATGACGCCTACCCCGGCCGAAAACCGGACGACGCAGTTAATTCAACTTATTGTGTTCAATTACTTGCTGCTTTTCGTTACCCAGACAGAACTCTGTCCCAGTTTGTAATACTCAGTATACTAACACTATACAGTCGAATGTAAAAAAATCTGTAATTGCAGTTCTGTCATTTACTATTTGCTTACTAGTTTGCTCTCTATTGTATTCTGAGGGCCAATCTGTTTCTGCTCCCTTGCCATCTCCTTACGGACAGTTATGCACAGCAGTAGGTGGCTGTCTAATTATGTGAACAGACCGCTTAACATCCAGGCTGTCTCTATTCCAGTTTAAGGAACATTGAAGCTAAATAAATATATTAAAAATTCAGTCTTGCTTTGGTCATGAAACTAGGATCTATTTCACCAGAAATGCCAAGGCAGGTCTTAAATCAAGCTTAGCTATTCTTCCCTTACTCCAGGCCCCTTGAAGGAATCCTCACAAATCAAAACCCTGTGTCCGACATGGCACCATATTCCCTATATAGGACACTACTTTGGACCCTATTGCACTAAATGGGGATTAAGGTGCCATTTGGGACATAGCCCATCTCTCTCCTCTGCTCCAGAGAGTAGCTAGCTGGAGGTCTGCTCTGCCAAATTCCTCTTATGTTTGTAAGGCCTCACAGTCCCGGTAACCAAGGTCACTAAATACCAATGTAAAAAAAAAAACTCTGGACTGAAGCAAAACATATTTATCTAACTGACACACAAGTCTCTAATCTACTGAAAGAAAGGATGAGAAAACAAAATGTGATTCATTTGGAATATTCATATTTTTCCCCCCTTCATTTCCCAGAATTCCCACATAGCGTATGCCCAGTCTCCTTGGAATCAGGACATCTTGAGGTAAAATACAAGGGGCCATTTTGAATTCTAAAGTTCAGCGTCCCACATGGAGGATATTAACATTCCATAAACGTATTTCTCATGATGGACGAGAGTAGGCAGGGTGTGTGGTGGGGGTGTGTGTAACAGGATTGGCACAATGCTTGCATTCCTCCAGAGGAACTTTTGTTAAACAACCAGGAAGGCCCTCAAAGCCGGAGGGGGTTTCAGTGTGTGTGTGTGTGTGTGTGTGTGTGTGGTGGGAGAGTCAGGATGAGAGCCAAGGCCACCGCCCCTCCTTCCCTCCTACCCTGTGATCCCTCTATGGTCGGGACCTTGAGGAATCCTAGCAGTCACATGGAGCGGATAACAGCTCGTCTCTGGCACCAAAACATTTTTCTCTCTCTCTCTCTCTCTCTCTCTCTCTCTCTCTCTCTCTCTCTCTCTCTCTCTCTCTCTCTCTCTCTCTCTCTCTCTCTCTCTCTCTCTCTCTCTCTCTCTCTCTCTCTCTCTCTCTCTCTCTCTCTCTCTCTCTCTCTCTCTCTCTCTCTCTCCTCTCTCTCTCTCTCTCTCTCTCTCTCTCTCTCTCTCTCTCTCTCTCTCTCTCTCTCTCTCTCTCCTCTCTCTCTCTCTCTCCAGTGAGTCCTTTTGTCCTACAGGGAGGGATGCAGTTACACCAAATGTACTTGTCAACACATCGAGGACAGCATCTGAGCATTGGAGAATGCGGTTTAGAATATTTAAAACATATGTTTATATGTTTAAAAACAGTTACATTCCATCTTGGGTATTCCAGCTCCTATATAACTTGCAAACAAGTTATATAGGAGCTGGGGCGGCAGGTAGCTTAGTGGCTAAGAGCGTTGTGCCAGTAACCGAAAGGTCGCTGGTTCTAATCCCCGAGCCGACTAGGTGAAAAATCTGTTGATATGCCCTTGAGCAAGGCACTTAACCCTAATTGCTCCTGTAAGTCGCTCTGGATAAGAGCGTCTGCTAAATGACGTAAATGTAAATATGCTGTAGGACTACCAATACACTGTTTCATTCACCAATCACAACATTGACGTGCTCAAAATACGTTCCTCATCCAGAAATACAGACGTTCTAATGGGTACAAAAGGAAAGAGAGATTGTCAAGGAGGAATCTGAGCAGCACCAACTGGGCTTGGTGACACAGTACGTTTCTAAAGTGCTTTACAGGCGCTGACTCACACAACCACAATGCTGAGTTGAGTCAGTGGGCTCACAGACACACCTAAACCACCCTGGACTAATCACACACACCTAAACCACCCTGGACTAATCAGACACACCTAAACCACCCTGGACTAATCAGACACACCTAAACCACCCTGGACTAATCAGACACACCTAAACCACCCTGGACTAATCAGACACACCTAAACCACCCTGGACTAATCAGACACACCTAAACCACCCTGGACTAATCACACACACCTAAACCACCCTGGACTAATCACACACACCTAAACCACCCTGGACTAATCAGACACACCTAAACCACCCTGGACTAATCAGACACACCTAAACCACCCTGGACTAATCAGACACACCTAAACCACCCTGGACTAATCAGACACACCTAAACCACCCTGGACTAATCAGACACACCTAAACCACCCTGGACTAATCAGACACACCTAAACCACCCTGGACTAATCAGACACACCTAAACCACCCTGGACTAATCACACACACCTAAACCACCCTGGACTAATCAGACACACCTAAACCACCCTGGACTAATCAGACACACCTAAACCACCCTGGACTAATCAGACACACCTAAACCACCCTGGACTAATCAGACACACCTAAACCACCCTGGACTAATCACACACACCTAAACCACCCTGGACTAATCAGACACACCTAAACCACCCTGGACTAATCAGACACACCTAAACCACCCTGGACTAATCAGACACACCTAAACCACCCTGGACTAATCAGACACACCTAAACCACCCTGGACTAATCAGACACACCTAAACCACCCTGGACTAATCAGACACACCTAAACCACCCTGGACTAATCAGACACACCTAAACCACCCTGGACTAATCGCACACACCTAAACCACCCTGGACTAATCAGACACACCTAAACCACCCTGGACTAATCAGACACACCTAAACCACCCTGGACTAATCAGACACACCTAAACCACCCTGGACTAATCACACACACCTAAACCACCCTGGACTAATCAGACACACCTAAACCACCCTGGACTAATCAGACACACCTAAACCACCCTGGACTAATCAGACACACCTAAACCACCCTGGACTAATCAGACACACCTAAACCACCCTGGACTAATCAGACACACCTAAACCACCCTGGACTAATCAGACACACCTATACCACCCTGGACTAATCAGACACACCTAAACCACCCTGGACTAATCAGACACACCTAAACCACCCTGGACTAATCACACACACCTAAACCACCCTGGACTAATCAGACACACCTAAACCACCCTGGACTAATCAGACACACCTAAACCACCCTGGACTAATCAGACACACCTAAACCACCCTGGACTAATCAGACACACCTAAACCACCCTGGACTAATCAGACACACCTAAACCACCCTGGACTAATCAGACACACCTAAACCACCCTGGACTAATCAGACACACCTAAACCACCCTGGACTAATCACACACACCTAAACCACCCTGGACTAATCACACACACCTAAACCACCCTGGACTAATCAGACACACCTAAACCACCCTGGACTAATCAGACACACCTAAACCACCCTGGACTAATCACACACACCTAAACCACCCTGGACTAATCACACACACCTAAACCACCCTGGACTAATCAGACACACCTAAACCACCCTGGACTAATCACACACACCTAAACCACCCTGGACTAATCACACACACCTAAACCACCCTGGACTAATCAGACACACCTAAACCACCCTGGACTAATCACACACACCTAAACCACCCTGGACTAATCACACACACCTAAACCACCCTGGACTAATCAGACACACCTAAACCACCCTGGACTAATCACACACACCTAAACCACCCTGGACTAATCAGACACACCTAAACCACCCTGGACTAATCAGACACACCTAAACCACCCTGGACTAATCACACACACCTAAACCACCCTGGACTAATCACACACACCTAAACCACCCTGGACTAATCACACACACCTAAACCACCCTGGACTAATCAGACACACCTAAACCACCCTGAACTAATCAGACACACCTAAACCACCCTGGACTAATCAGACACACCTAAACCACCCTGGACTAATCACACACACCTAAACCACCCTGGACTAATCAGACACACCTAAACCACCCTGGACTAATCAGACACACCTTAACCACCCTGGACTAATCAGACACACCTAAACCACCCTGGACTAATCAGACACACCTAAACCACCCTGGACTAATCAGACACACCTAAACCACCCTGGACTAATCACACACACCTAAACCACCCTGGACTAATCACACACACCTAAACCACCCTGGACTAATCACACACACCTAAACCACCCTGGACTAATCACACACATTTACATTTCCAACAGACTGTCACCAGTCACATTTACAGTGCATCTTTCCAACAGGTCCCTCTGTAGAGACACACGAAGCCAGAGAACTGCCACACTAATACTCCTAGACTTAGAGAAGCTTGGACCCTGTTGGTGGTCAGTCAGTAAGTCAATGGCACTTATCTGGTGACGACTACGTCACGTGAGCCGTCCGTCTGGTCAGTCACTGACCGCTCCAGAGGTGAGCCGTCCGTCTGGTCAGGTATTTGGAGACTGGATGGTCAGGAGGGCCAGAGCCCTGGCCCAGGTATTTAGACACCCGTCCTGGCATTTTCCTGCCCTGGAAGTCAGTGTCTAGTCTCAGTCTAGTCCTGGAGGGTTAGGGTAAGGTTTAGGTGTCTGGATGGTCCAGGTATTTAGAGACGGTCCTAGTGTTGTCCAGGTACCAGCATGTCACCGAGCCAGCAGGGGACCCTGCCCAGTGCTCCTGGAGAACACTAGGAGGTAGCATTACAAGACAACACACCGGCCATACTAACTGAAAAGAAGACTGGTCTTCAGAAAGGCCTTGTGCTGATGCGTCAACATGAAACGTCTCAATGATATGCTGGTTTTGATCCCAGGTATTATTATAACCTTGACTGACATCACATTCTGCTATTCCTCACAACACCAGCATTAGTCTCGTCCAGGGTTGGGGTCGATTCGAAGTCACTCAATTCAGGAAGTAAAAATTCTAAAAACAGAAAAACTTTTGAAATAAATAGCTTCTCCTTTTCAGTTTACAGATGCCCTTTCTTTCCAATATTGAATTGGAATTTCAGTTTGCTTCCTGAATTTACTGACTAATGGGTCGTTCCATGTCATTTCAGCAAGCCATGACACCCACCATCTCAGATTGTGCTGGAAATCATTTCTGTAAAGATAAGATAAGCATTCCAGAAACATTATTTTGATCTCTGAGAAATGAAGCTAATTGATTGCACTCAAATTGGCAATTTTTATTTATAGGATTCATATACAGGTAATATTCAATAATGATAGTGCCTAACATCCGATTTGAACCAAACTTTTTTCTAACAATGAGTAAGACATGAGGAATCCCATGATGTGGTCAAAAGCCATCCACGGACCCCCCACACCAATCCCACCCCAACAACGAGTATATACAGTGAGGGAAAAAAGTATTTGATCCCCTGCTGATTTTGTACGTTTGCCCACTGACAAAGAAATGATCAGTCTATAATTTTAATGGTAGGTTTATTTGAACAGTGAGAGACAGAATAACAACAAAAAAATCTAGACAAACGCATGTAAAAAATGTTATAAATTGAGGGAAATAAGTATCCCTCTGCAAAACATGACTTAGTACTTGGTGGCAAAACCCTTGTTGGCAATCACAGAGGTCAGAAGTTTCTTGTAGTTGGCCACCAGGTTTGCACACATCTCAGGAGGGATTTTTTCCCACTCCTCTTTGAAGATCTTCTCCAAGTCATTAAGGTTTCGAGCCTGATGTTTGGCAACTCGAACCTTCAGCTCCCTCCACAGATATTCTATGGGATTAAGGTCTGGAGACTGGCTAGGCCACTTCAGGACCTTAATGTGCTTCTTCTTGAGCCACTCCTTTGTTGCCTTGGCCGTGTGTTTTGGGTCATTGTCATGCTGGAATACCCATCCACGACCCATTTTCAATGCCCTGGCTGAGGGAAGGAGGTTCTCACCCAAGATTTGACGGTACATGGCCCCGTCCATCGTCCCTTTGATGCGGTGAAGTTGTCCTGTCCCCTTACCAGAAAAACACCCCCAAAGCATAATGTTTCCACCTCCATGTTTGACGGTGGGGATGGTGTTTTTGGGGTCAAAGGCAGCATTCCTCCTCCTTCAAACACGGCGAGTTGAGTTGATGCCAAAGAGCTCCATTTTGGTCTCATCTGACCAAAACACTTTCACCCAGTTCTCCTCTGAATCATTCAGATGTTCATTGGCAAACTTCAGACGGGCATGTATATGTGCTTTCTTGAGCAGGGGGACCTTGCAGGCGCTGCAGGATTCCAGTCCTTCACGGCGTAGTGTGTTACCAATTGTTTTCTTGGTGACTATGGTCCCAGCTGCCTTGAGATCATTGACAAGATCCTCCCGTGTAGTTCTGGGCTGATTCCTCACCGTTCTCATGATCATTGCAACTCCACGAGGTGAGATTTTGCATGGAGCCCCAGGCCGAGGGAGATTGACAGTTCTTTTGTGTTTCTTCCATTTGCGAATAATCGCCTTCTCACCAAGCTGCTTGGCGATGGTCTTGTAGCCCATTCCAGCCTTGTGTAGGTCTACAATCTTGTCCCTGACATCCTTGGAGAGCTCTTTGGTCTTGGCCATGGTGGAGAGTTTGGAATCTGATTAATTGATTGCTTCTGTGGACAGGTGTCTTTCATACAGGTAACAAGCTGAGATTAGGAGCACTCCCTTTAAGAGTGTGCTCCTAATCTCAGCTCGTTACCTGTATAAAAGACACCTGGGAGCCAGAAATCTTTCTGATTGAGAGGGGGTCAAATACTTATTTCCCTCATTAAAATGCGAATCAATTTATAACATTTCTGACATGCGTTTTTCTGGATTTTTTTTGTTGTTGTTATTTTGTCTCTCACTGTTCAAATAAACCTACCATTAGAATTATAGACTGATCATGTCTTTGTCAGTGGGCAAACGTACAAAATCAGCAGGGGATCAAATACTTTTTTTCCCCTCACTGTAGTATCTGTTCTCTGTCTGACTAGTACACTATATATACAGCAGTATGTGGACACCCCTTCAAATTAGTGGATTTGGCTATTTCAGCCACACCCGTTGCTGACAGGTTTATAAAATCGAGCACACAGCCATAACAGCAAAGGGGGGGACCAACTCCATGATTTTGGAATTAGATGTTCGACGAACAAGTGTCCACATCCTTTTGGTCATGTAGTGTGCGGGTGATCAGAATCTGCAGATTCTGTTGAAAAAAAACGTTAAATGGAAGCAAACGGAACGAAACGGGGATAAACATACCAGAATTTCTCCAATAGAAACTCTCGTTTGCAACTGTTTGGACTAATGATTACACCCCAGATCAGCTAGATGCAGCCAAGCGTGTGCAAGGCGGTATTGAATGTGTCACTGATTACTCCAATTTGTCTCTCGACCTGTGTGCATCTACGCTGTAAACTTTCATTCATAGGCTAGGTTGTAGCAACCTCATGATGGGTACAGGGAACATTTGAGTATCATGTAGTGGCCTAAACCTACGAATGTTACATTGAACTGGATGAATGGAATATGAATGACAGTCATCCAACATGCTGTAATAGAAATAAGGCCATGCTCATAAAAAAAAAGAAGAAGAATTGTCCTCCCAAATCTTAAACAGCACCGACCACCACTGAAATCGTTAGTTACAACACAGAAACAGAGAGTAAAATGGATGGTTGGAACAGCCAGCTACTTACTTAGTTAACCCTGGTCCAAGACTCGTACCCTTTTCAGTTACAGAGGGACTCTTCTTCTCCTCGATATACTCCTGGCCAGTTCTCCTATGTCTGCTCATAGTGTCCAGTCTGAGGAGAAGACATGCTTCACTATGATGATGATGACAGTAGATGCTGTTCATTCATCAAACTAACAAACAGTCACACGGATGGATGCAGCAGATTTACAAAAAAACTGATTTTGTTCAACACAACTGTAAAATGACAGATAACATGTTGTTGTTTTGAAATGGGGAGTGGACTCAGTTCCATGTGATACTTTTTCACTTGTCTAAATAAAGTCCAAAAGTCAGTGGACAGAGGGGTCAGTCAGTGGTATACAGACAGAGGGGTCAGGGGTCAGGGGTCAGTCAGTGGTATACAGACAGAGGGGTCAGGGGTCAGTCAGTGGTATACAGACAGAGGGGTCAGGGGTCAGTCAGTGGTATACAGACAGAGGGGTCAGGGGTCAGTCAATCATACAGACAGAGGGGTCAGGGGTCAGTCAGTGGTATACAGACAGAGGGGTCAGGGGTCAGTCAGTGGTATACAGACAGAGGGGTCAGGGGTCAGGGGTCAGTCAATCATACAGACAGAGGGGTCAGGGGTCAGTCAGTGGTATACAGACAGAGGGGTCAGGGGTCAGTCAGTGGTATACAGACAGAGGGGTCAGGGGTCAGGGGTCAGTCAGTGGTATACAGACAGAGGGGTCAGGGGCCAGTCAATCATACAGACAGCCAGTCAATCATACAGACAGCCAGTCAATCATACAGACAGCCAGTCAATCATACAGCCAGCCAGTCAATCATACAGATAGCCAGTCAGACAGCCAGTCAGTCAGTCAGTCAGCCAGCCAGACAGTCAGCCAGTCAGACAGCCAGTCAGTCAGCCAGTCAGACAGCCAGTCAGTCAGCCAGTCAGACAGCCAGTCAGTCAGTCAGTCAGACAGCCAGTCAGTCAGCCAGCCAGACAGTCAGCCAGTCAGACAGCCAGTCAGTCAGTCAGCCAGTCAGACAGCCAGTCAGTCAGTCAGTCAGACAGCCAGCCAGACAGTCAGCCAGTCAGACAGCCAGTCAGTCAGTCCACACTCCTCTAGAGACCAGTTCAGTCTTCAGCCTGGGCTCCTAGACACTCCTCTAGAGACCGTATGACTTGTTGTTTAGCCTGCTTGGCCAGGGAGCAGAGTAACCCCACAGTCTGCAACTTGCTCTATAACACCAAACCCACTGTCTATAACCCACAGTCTATTACCATGTTGTTTTAAATCTCTTTGGCTTACAACAACAGTGCATGTCAAACCACTGTCTATTCCTGACTGTAGCATCAACTCTGCCAATCGAACCATCTAGAGATCCGCACCTGGCTGGCACTGACTGTCTATTCCACTGGACACTGCCAAGAAAACGGTCAGTCTCAGGTCTGCCAATTGGCACAGGTCTCTCTCTCTCTCTCTCTCAATTTACAATTTAAGGGCTTTATTGGCATGGGAAACGTGTGTTAACATTGCCAAAGCAAGTGAAGTAGATAGTAAACAAAAGTGAAATAAACAATAAAAATTAACAGTAAACATTACACTCAGAAGTTCCAAAAGAATAAAGATATTTCAAATGTCATATTATGTCTATATACAGTGTTGTAACAATGTGCAAATAGTTAAAGTACAAATGGGAAAATAAAAAAACATGGTGTTTGTTCTTCACTGGTTGCCCTTTTCTTGTGGCAACAGGTCACAAATCTTGCAGCTGTGATGGCACACTGTGGTTCTTCACCCAGTAGATAAGGGAGTTTATCAAAATTGGGTTTGTTTTCGAATTCTTTGTGGATCGCTGTAATCTGAGGGAAATATGTGTCTCTAATATGGTCATACATTTGGCAGGAGGGTAGGAAGTGCAGCTCAGTTTCCAACTCATTTTGTGGGCAGTGTGCACATAGCCTGTCTTCTCTTGAGAGCCAGGTCTGCCTACGACGACCTCTCTCAATAGCAAGACTATGCTCACTGAGTCTGTACATAGTCAAAGATTTCCTTAATTTTGGGTCAGTCACAGTGGTCAGGTATTCTGCCACTGTGTACTCTCTGTTTAGGGCCAAATAGCATTCTAGTTTGCTCTGTTTTTTAAAATAAATTATTTCCAATGTGTCAAGTAATTATCTTTTTGTTTTCTCATGATTTGGTTGGGTATAATTGTGTTGCTGTCCTGGGGCTCTGTGGGGTCTGTTTGTGTTTGTGAACAGAGCCCCAGGACCAGCTTGCTTAGGGGACTCTTCTCCAGGTTAATCTCTCTGTAGGTGATGGCTTTGTTATGGAAGGTTTGGGAATCGCTTCCTTTTAGGTGGTTGTAGAATTTAATTATCTCTCTCGCTCTCTGTCTCTCTCTCTCTCTCTCAGCTACTGGCCACTAACCTGCTGCTCCCTTCTAGTCCCCCCCCCCGCCCCCTCCGCCAGCTGCTCCTGGAGGTGTCACAGTCTGTTTGACTTTAGTGATAGATAAGGAGATTATAGGGGAATCAGCTTCACAGTCTATATTGTAATTAGGGGTGTAATGAAACACCATTCGGTACCTCGGTTCGGTCCGCAGCCTATGTTATATATGTTTTAAACACTAGGTAGGTTTGGATTTTGTTTTTCCATTAATAACAACAACCTTCATTTCAAAACCGCATTTTGTGTTTACTTGTGTTATCTTTGACTAATATTTACATTTGTTTGATGATCTGAAACATTTAAGTGTGACAAACATGCAAACAAATAACAAATCAGGAAGGGGGCAAACACTTTTTCACACCACTGTATATGTTTTAAACACTAGGCCTATAGGCTATATTATATACGTTTTAAACACTAGGCCTATAGGCTATATTATATATGTTTTAAACACTAGGCCTATAGGCTATATTATATATGTTTTAAACACTAGGCCTATAGGCTATATTATATACGTTTTAAACACTAGGCCTATAGGCTATATTATATATGTTTTAAACACTAGGCCTATAGGCTATATTATATACGTTTTAAACACTAGGCCTATAGGCTATATTATATATGTTTTAAACACTAGGCCTATAGGCTAGTTTATATCTGTTTTAAACACTAGGCCTATAGGCTATATTATATATGTTTTAAACACTAGGCCTATAGGCTATATTATATACGTTTTAAACACTAGGCCTATAGGCTATATTATTTACGTTTTAAACACTAGGCCTATAGGTTATGCCTATGCTACATTGTATACCTCTTGAGTAAATCTGAGCTGAAAAAAAAAACCCATTTCAGGCTATTCTGTTAAATGAACTAGAGTCTATGGACAGGCTGTAATCAACATCTGAATCTTAACTGGCGCATTTCAAACTGTCCTTTTGAGAGGTGCAGCCGAGGACTAGTTCTGTACGATGGCGAGTGGTGGGGTCGATAAAGCAGAAGAATTCTCCATCATCGTTTAAATCTCCAGTCTGGGAACATTTTGGCTTCCCAGTAGATTACAACGGCGATGGACAGAGAGAGAGAGTACGTTGCCATTTCTCAATGAGAATAGCCTATGCAGCTGCCAACACCTCAAACACGTTGAATCATTTACACTGATATCACCACAGTAGTTCTACCACAGGGTGCAAGACAGAAACGCAAAAAAATTAAAAACACAACTTCATCTCCCCCTCTGCATTCAAGAAGTCCTTCGCAGCCGATTCTGACCGAGCCAAAGAAATTACAAGAAAGAAAGTATGTGGACACCCCTTCAAATTAGTGGATTCGGCTATTCCAGCCACACCCGTTGCTGACAGGTGTATGAAATCGAGCACACAGCTCATGCAATCTCCATAGACAAACATTGGCAGTAGAATGGCCTTATTGAAGAGCTCAGTGACTTTCAACGTGGCACATAGGATGCCACCTTTCCAACAAGTCAGTTCATCAAATTTCTGCCCTGCTAGAGCTGCCCCGGTCAACTGTAAGTGCTGTTATTGTCAAGTGGAAACGTCTAGGAACAACAACGACTCAGCCGTGAAGTGGTAGGCCACACAAGCTCACAGAACGGGACCGCCAAGTGCTGAAGTGCGTAAAGATTGTCTGTCCTCGGTTGCAACACTCCCTACCGAGTTTCAACTGCCTCTGGAAGCAACGTCAGCACAAAAGCTGTTTGTCGAGAGCTTCATGAAATGGGTTTCCGTGGCCGAGCAGCCACACAAAACTAAGATCACCATGTGCAATACCAAGCGTCTGCTGGAGTGGTGTAAAGCTCGCCGCCATTGGACTCTGGAGCAGTGGAAACGCGTTCTCTGGAGTGATGAATTATTCTTCACCATCTGGCAGTCCAACGGACAAATCCGGGTTTAGTGGATGCCAGGAGAACGCTACCTGCCCGAATGCATAGTGCCAACTGTAAAGTTTGGTGGAGGAGGAATAATGGTCTGGGGCTGTTTTTCATGGTTCGGGCTAGGCCCCTTAGTTCCAGTGAAGGGAAATCTTAATGCTACAGCATACAATGACATTCTAGACAATTCTGTGCTTCCAACTTTGTGGCAACAGTTTGGGGAAGGCCCTTTCCTGTTTCAGCATGACAATGCCCCCCGTGCACAAAGAGTTTGTCGAGATACAGAAATAGTTTTTCGAGATCAGTGTGGAAGAACTTGACTGGCCTGCACAAAGCAGACTGCGAGCCAGGCCTAATCGCCCAACATCAGTGCCCGACTTCACTAATGTCCCCGCAGCAATGTTCCAACATCTAGTGGAAAGCCTTCCCAGAAAAAGTGGAGGCTGTTATTGCAGCAAAAGGGGGGGACCAACTCCATATTAATGTCCATGATTTTGGAATGAGATGTTAGACGAGCTGGTGTCCACATACTTTTGGTCATGTCGTGCATGTTGGAGGGCATGCAGGCTGTCGCCAATTTATTAATGCACAGTTTGCCTAAATGGGTAATGGAAACACTTCAACCGCTACATTTCTATTCAACACTAGATATTTGCGATTGTTTTTAGATGTCATCATAATGTCCAGCTGTTTTTAAAAAGTCTAGTGATCCATGTCAGGGCTAAAAAAGTCAAGGGACTGAAGGGCAGCATAGGCTGAGATTAACTCTTTGTTCTTGACCGCAGAGCGGCAGTGGAGACCAAGGGCCTAATTTATAAAACGTTGCATACGCACAAATTATGCCCCCAAAAACGAAGCGTGCGCCCAGTTCACGCATTTATAAAAACTGAACTTGACATAAGAATGTGCTTTATCCTCCTCCCGTAGACTTTAGAACATGCACACTTTCTAGTGGTTTGAAGTATTTGAATGAATGCAACAGCAGCCTAGTAGCCTGGTGAATATAGGATGACACTCTTCTTCAGGACAGAGAAAAAAAACAGGTCGCTAGATATAATAACAGGATGAATAACTTCATCATTTTGCCTTTATTTTATCTTCATATTTGCATTCAAAAATAATTTTGAATTGCAGAATAAATTCCTCACCTTTTCTGACTGGGATGGTTATCATACTGGCGAAATAGCCTATGGACCTACAACGTGTTAGGATAGGCTACCATTCATCCCATCTCTCATTAAATTGGACACTGATTCACAGTAGTAAATAGATACGCTATTTCAAGTATTTTGCTCCATGCGATCCGATCTGAAGCGCAGTTTAATGGTAGAACAGATGGTTCACTTTTGACATTGAGGTTTGTAGGCTACTTCTAAATACTGTAATGTCACATTTCTCGAGTAGACCATATCATTTACAAACATTGCAGAACAACATTTCTCACCTTTTCTGAGTTCATATTCCCCAAGTAGTTATACAACAAATGACCATGTGCATCTCTCATTTAATTGGGCCTATTAGATGGGTAAAAAGAAAAGAAAAAGCAGACATTGAATATCCCTTTGAGCATGGTGAAGTTATTCATTACATTTTGGATGGTGTATCAATACACCCAGTCACTACATAGATACAGGCATACAGACATGGGTGTACTGATACACCATCCAAAATGTAATGAATAACTTCACCATGCTCAAAGGGATATTCAATGTCTGCTTTTTATTTTATTTTTACCCATCTAATAGGCCCAATTAAATGAGAGATGCACATGGTCATTTGCCGGAGAGGAAGGAAACCACTCAGGGATTTCACCATGAGGCCAATGGTGACTTTAGAACAGTTAAGAGTTTAATGGCTGTGAATAGGAGAAAACTGAGGATGGATCAACAACATTGTAGTTACTCCACAATACTAACCTAAATGACAGAGTGAAAATGAAGCCTGTACATAATAAAAATATTCAAAAACATGCATCCTGTTTGCAATAAGGCACTAAAGTAAAACTGCAACAAATGTGGCAAAGAAATTAACTTTATGTCCTGAATACAAAGTATTATGTTTGGGGCAAATCCAACACAACACATCACTGAGCACCACTCTTCATATTTTCAAGCATGGCGGTGGCTGCATCATGTTATGGGTATGCTTGTCATCGGCAAGGACAAGGGAGTTTTTTAGGATAAAAAGAAACAGAATAGAGCGAAGCACAGGCAAAATCCTGGAGGAAAACCTGGTTCAGTCTGCTTTCCAACAGACACTGGGAGACTAATTCACCTTTCAGCAGGACAATAACCTAAAACACAAGGCCAAATATACACCGGAGCAGCTTACCGAGATGACATAGAATGTTCCAGAGTGCCCTAGTTCCAGTTTTGACTTGAAATCGTCTTGAAAATGGCCGTCTAGCAATGATCAACAACCAACTTGACAGAGCTTGAAGAATTTAAAAAAAGAATAATGTGCAAATATTGTACAATCCAGGTGTGCAAAGATCTTAGAGACATACCCAGAAAGACTCACAGCTGTAATCACTGCCAAAGGTGATTGAGGGTGTGAATACTTATGTAAATTATACATTTAATTTGCAATAAATTAGCAAAAAATTCTAAAAACATGTTTTCACTTTGTCATTATGGGCTATCGCGTGTAAATGGGTGAGAGAAAAAACGATTTAATCCATTTTGAATTCAGGCTGTAACAACAAAATGTGGAATAAGTCAAAGGGGTACGAATACTTTCTGAAGACACTGTACTTCAGCCAGGTAAGCCTACTTTTGCAGTTAACATTTAATGGTTTTGGGGAAAGTATTTCTGTCAATCCACAAGACAGACATTAACTGGCTACACACCGAGTGATAGACAAACGCCTGCACCACACAGACAGACATGAGCAATATTGCCAGAAATTAATTGGCAGATATTGTGTTACGTTTTGCTTTTTAAGCCAATAGTGGCTGACCGGGGGGTGGGATAATGTCAATGTTACGCTGATTAGATTGTAGCTGGGAGCTTGCGGTGTCTGATACTTGTGAGATTTGTTTATGACAGTTTGCGGTGGAACGTGAAAATTGCATGTACTTTCAGAATTGTTTGGCGGGCTACTCATAGGTGGGTTTCTGATAGCATTGGAGCATTGCAGATATTTAGTGTAAAATTTACACAACGGTTATAAATGAGGGCCCAGGATTTCCACCCAGGTTGTGTGTGCAGGGTACCACTAAATTAGAAGGGTTGCAGCCAAGGGGTGGGGGCATCTGTAAAGCCCACAGGGAGAGGAGTGAACTGGTATAGAAAACACAGACATAGTTGACAAAGCTGTTAAATTGAGATCTGAAAATAACTAGGTAAGATACTCAAGTGAAAGCGTGATGCGGAGCCTTCCTCTCTAGGTGGAGCAATTGAAGTTGAAGATTCCTGGTGTTTTGTGACGCCTGCCGTTTGGTGCGACGCAGACCCGGTGGGGAGCCTGCCGTTTGGTGCGACGCAGACCCGGTGGGGTGCCTGCCGTTTGGTGGGTCGCAGACCCGGTGGGGAGCCTGCCGTTTGGTGCGTCGCAGACCCGGTGGGGAGCCTGCCGTTTGGTGCGACTCAGACCCGGTGGGGAGCCTGCCGTTTGGTGCGTAGCAGACCCGGTGGGGAGCCTGCCGTTTGGTGCGACGCAGACCCGGTGGGGAGCCTGCCGTTTGGTGCGTAGCAGACCCGGTGGGGAGCCTGCCGTTTGGTGCGTAGCAGACCCGGTGGGGAGCCTGCCGTTTGGTGCGACGCAGACCCGGTGGGGAGCCTGCCGTTTGGTGCGACGCAGACCCGGTGGGGAGCCTGCCGTTTGGTGCGACGCAGACCCGGTGGGGAGCCTGCCGTTTGGTGCGTCGCAGACCCGGTGGGGAGCGTGGTGAAACAGAGGAGTCACCGTCAGTCCTTTAGAGTTTTGAGTCAGAGTCTCTACCAAACAAAAGCAATGTTAGGATCTATCAGTTATCCTGTTAGAGCTTTTGTTAGTGTAACAGTGTTGCTTCCGTCCCTCTCCTCGCCCCTACCTGGGCTTGAACCAGGGACCCTCTGCACACATCGACAACAGTCACCCTCGAAGCGCCGTTACCCGTTGCTCCACAAAAGCCGCGGCCCTTGCAGAGCAAGGGAAACAACTACTTCAAGGTCTCAGAGCGAGTGACGTCACCGATTGAAACGCTACTAGCGCGCACCGCTAACTAGCTAGCCATTTCACACCAGTTACATTAGGATCTATCAGTTATCCTGTTTGAGCTTTTGTGCAGAATCCACTGTGCTGTTTCAGGTGCAACGTTTATGGTCATGTCGCAGCAGTGTGTAGGAGGGAGATTCCAAGACGTGGGAAGTGTGCAGGAGGGCATGGGAAAGAGGATTGTGTAGTTCCGGTGGATAAAGTTGTGTGTGTCAACTTTAGGGGTGCTCATGTTGCTGGGGATCGGAAGTGTCCGGTACGAGAGAGGCAGGTTGAGGTGGTCAGAGTCAGAGTAGTGTAGAGGGTGTCGTATGCTGAGGCAGTGGAGAAAGTGGAGGAGGATGGGTCAAGGGTCAAGGGTGAGGGATCCTGAGAGGATCCCAGTGAGTAGTAGATCTGTGCCAGCACAGAGGGATAGGGCAACGAGTGAATTATGCTTCAATAAATTGGCTTCTTAGCGTTCATAGCAATGGTTATCAACTGTACCGCAGAAATGGGACGTAAATCACAGAAAATAGATGTGGTGGCAGATGCAGAGAAGCAGAGAAGCATAAATCACTTCTAGGCAAATCCCTGCCTTATCTTAGCTCACTGGTCACCATAGCAACACCCACCTGTAGTCTGCGCTCCAGCAGGTATATCTCACTGGTCATCCCCAAAGCCAACACCTCCTTTGGCCGCCATTCCTTCCAGTTCTCTGCTGCCAATGACTGGAACAAACTGCAAAAATCTCTGAAGCTGGAGACTCTTATCTCCCTCACTAACTTTAAGCATCAGTTGTCAGAGCAGCTTACCGATCACTGCACCTGTACACAGCCCATCTGTAATTAGTAGGGGTGTAACGATTCGTTTTAACAACGATTCGATTTGTATCACGATTCGTGGTTGTCGATACGATTCAAGGACGATATTGGTTCATTTAGAACGATACGATCCGAAACGATTCAGTGACTTGAAATCGATTCAGTAACCTTTTAGCCAAAAATTCAACCAGTGTGACTGAAATAAATACCTGGTAACCAGTTGCATTTTAATGGCTGGCAATAGTCTTTATATTTTTAACAGTGTTTCATGCCTCCATGCAGACCATCTGGTATTATGAAACTTACCCAGTTCCACAAAGGAGATCCCATTTTCTTCACATAGCTTTATTCAGTGCAGCAGTTTTTTTTGCTCTAGCATCGCTCACACCATCAGCGGGGAGTTACGAGCCAAGTTGCAGTCTGCTGAATTTTGGGGGCTGCTTTTTTATGGATCTGATGTTTAGCTTTATGGAAAGAGAAAAATATTAAACAGAGCTTGCCGCTGTTCTTCATTCAGCTTGTCTCGCCATCTGGCAAGTGGGCGACTGGACATTTATTCTCGGCTAGCTTTTAGCAATGGCTTGCGCCACATTCGTGTGCTCCTTGCTCTTTTCATGTTTGTCAAATAAAGGATGGTTGAAATTCTTTGAGCCTTTATAAAATGCACCTGTTTTGTCTGCTAGATGTGGATTTGAGCGGCAAATCTTGCACCACATTTCAGTGCGCTCATCGTTAGCTTCAAGCCACTGCACATCTTGGAGCCACTTTTCCGAAAAAAGTATTTTCTTCGGCTCTGGCTCCAGTTGGCGTTTCTTTGTAGGTGGCGAAACGCCAAAGAAGCTGCTTAATGTCTGTTGCTTTTTGGACATCCCTGACAGTAGTTGACAAGCAACATGTCATGTGTAAGGTTAGATGAGAAGATCGGTCAAGTACGCAAAGGCGCGTAGTAACACAGGTGGCATTACGCATTCCTGATTTTTGTCGCGCTTGCGTATCTGCGTACCAGTTATGTGCACCCCTGCATATAAAGTCTGACGTGCTTAAATCCAATGGGTTATTTCCTAGTATCAATACAATCGATTTATTACATTTTAAAACGATGTTAGATCGATATATGTTGTCCAAAAGGCCAACTCGCCGAGCACAGATCGATGTAGTTGGATCATATGAATATAAATCGATACATCGATGTAGTAGATGGATCGTTACACCCCTAGTAATTAGCCCGCCCAACTACCTCATCCCTATATTGTTATTTATTTTGCTCATTTGCACCCCAGTATCTCTATTTGCACATCATCTTCTGCACATCTATCACTCCAGTGTTAATACTAAATTGTAATTATTTTGCACTATGGCCTATTTATTGCCTTACCTCCATAACTTGCTACATTTGCACACACTGTATATATATTTTCTGTTGTATTTTTGACTTTATGTTTTGTTTATTCCATATGTAACTCTGTTTTGTTGTTGTTTTTTATCGCACTGCTTTGCTTTATCTTGGCCAGGTCGCAGTTGTAAATGAGAACTTGTTCTCAACTGGCTTACCTGGTTAAATAAAGGTTAAATAAAATTAAAATAAAAATGTTGGGGTATACGAGAATTTACTTTAGAAGAGTTACGGGGTGTGATAAATAATAAATAATAATAATATGCCATTTAGCAGACGCTTTTATCCAAAGCGACTTACAGTCATGCGTGCATACATTTTTTTTGTGTACGGGTGGTCCCGGGGATCGAACCCACTACCTTGGCGTTACAAGCGCCGTCCTCCCAGGCCGTTGGCATGGTGCAGGAGCAGATAGGGTCAAAGTAGTGGAATGGGGTAGTGGGTTTTTAATGAGGGTAGGTGGTGGAGTCTAGGGCTATATCTCACTTTCTTAGAGGAGCAGGACTAATGAAGAGAATTGAATGTAGGTCGGCCGTGACTGGCCTCACACTCCAGCACAGTAGGTGGCGGTGTATGCAACTTTAAAAGTTGGATGCGATCCACCAACAAAATCCCAAAGAAGAAGCCCCCCCTTTCCTTCCTCGAAGAACAACTCCGCAAAACCGTCTTAGTTTTGGAGATGAGACCACTGCTGACACGGCCACAGCTGAAAAAACAGGCGAGACTGAAGTACTAACACCAATTGCTGATTGCCTAGCAGAGGAGAAGAGCACACCTCCCTGTACTAATTCCTGATTGCCTAGGAGAAGAGAAACCTTTTCCCCCTCCTATACAGCCACTGATTACCAAAACAACAACAGTCACACATTGCCATGCACCTTAAAGGAAAAATCCACCCAAAACCACTGTCCCATGCAACGTGCGGTGCATTATGGGCGATTCTGGGACAAGGAGCGTGCTCCTCCAAGGAGTGAATGGGAGTCTATTGGGCACTAACTCTAAAACCCAACATTAGCACACATTTCGTTAACAAGAAGTACAACATTACAAATGTTTTCCGGGATATTTAATTTGCTATCTGTAATATCGTATTGCTTTGGAATTGTGACATGATGTACTTTCGAGGAAAATAGGCACGTTTCTCGACATATAGTCCCGTGTAGCTCAGTTGGTAGAGCGTGGCGCTTGCAATGCCAGGGTTGTGGGTTCGTTTCCCACGGGGGGCCAGTATGAAAATATATGCACTCACTAACTGTAAATCGCTCTGGATAAGAGCGTCTGTTAAATGACTAAAATGTAAATATACACTGACTTTGAGAAGGGATTGCGTGATGATTAGTTTAGCAACCGCACGACAACGTGAACGCGATTGGTCAACAGTCTGCTGGTTGGGGCGTTATACGTTCCTTCATTCATTGGGATTCCTGTCTCTGACAACGACACCCTGGACTAAATAGGAAAAATGCGCTAGACCCTCACTTAAATTACACATTTCTCGAGGTAGGAATATCGCAAAAAATATGATCAATGGCTCATTCAAGAGATGACATCGGCCAGTATTGAAATCTGACATGTCAGATAGACGTTTTCACGATCTAAAAGTCGTATTCCTATTAACTTCCAGTGTAGTGAGAGCGACTTTATCGCAGTGCTGCGTCATACCGGCCGGATTTCTGCCTGCTTGAACGCCAATAACTCGGATACAAATGAAAACATGAAAGGACCCAGGGAATCGATAGAACATCACTCAGAGATGCACAATAATGGGTGAACCTTTCCTTTCATCCTGGTTGATGTGTCAACAATCAGCTGCAAATTATGAGCAGTCAGCAGTTCAGACATCAATTAGGCTGCTGGGAAGACAAAACAGCATTTAAAGTAAATGACCCTATCGAGCAAAAAGACAACCGATTAAGAGAACAATTCTACTCATCACTCCTGGAGATAGCAGGAGTCCACTAGCACTGGTACTAGCTAATAGTTGTAGGTAGAAGATGGTTTACCCAGCTGATGTGGTGTGACGATAACTAGATAGATAGCAACAGTCGCTGTTTGTTGCAACATGTGTTAGGTAGTCACCTACCTCATGTCTTAGAAAGACAACGTATGTTTGAGTTGCGGAATTATTCATTTCTACTGGTATTTTATAATACTAAACGCCGTACGCAACTGCACGTGGCTCGTTGGTCTAGGGGTATGATTCTCGCTTCGGGTGCGAGAGGTCCCGGGTTCAAATCCCGGACGAGCCCTTCTTTTTTTTTTTTTTTCGGCGTTAGCTAAATGAAATTGACGCAAACCATGTATGCAAGCAGCAACAGAAGGTCCCGACGATTTGTTATGGTGCCATTTCTTTTTTGTAGAAGCTCAGTCCTTTTTGATGTAGCATCAACACTATATATGCTGTCATATTTTCAAGACAATTCAACATATTTTCATGACTGTTTAACGTGGCTCGTTGGTCTAGGGGTATGATTCTCGCTTTGGGTGCGAGAGGTCCCGGGTTCAAATCCCGGACGAGCCCTCTTTTTTTTTCAGTCTTGGTATGTGTATGATGCCATAAATCAGCCTCATGCGTACTCCTCAAACTATCCAGATAATTAACCTAGATGGAGAAATTAAGAAGTCTTTGGACAAAGCTTAGATTTTTTGACTGTCATATCTGTGATTGTTTGTAGGGGGCAGTATTGTCCCAGTTATTCCAAGTCACCATCAACCTGTTTTTTTTGTCTAACCCCTTCTCTTTTTCTCTCTCTCTGAATTCAGTTACATTCAAAGGGCTTTTTTTTGGCATGGAAACATTTACATTGCTCTCTCACACACACACACACACACACACACACACACACACACACACACACACACACACACACACACACACACACACACACACACACACACTCCCCTCAAAACACACGTCATTAGTATTTGTGTCATTCTCAAAACTTTTGACCACGACTGTACATGTGCACACACACACACACACACACACACACAGTCTTTGTAGAAGGATGCTGTGCTGAGTCACGTGTAATGAGGTGCTACTGAGGTACAATAGAAGGTGGTGTTGTTGACGTGAGGGTCCCAGGTTGCCATGGTGAAGAGTGATGTCTGCATGGGCATGGAACCACCCCCCCCCCTCTCTGTCACATCACCCCACCATGAAAATTAATATTTGTGTCATTCTCAAAACGTTTAACCACGACTGTACTCTTCCTGAAACGGATCACATGTTTTGTTTCATTTTTATTTAATTCTAAATAAGTCACAGCATATATGCGCAATTTATAGACTATAATTACTTAATACAACAAAATCGTGTTTAAATGCTGAGCGCTTAATGTTCCTGCCAGCCTAGTGTGTCGCACTCGCAAACACTTCACAATTTAGTTATTTGTGGGTAATGGCCTTGAAATCATAGAAATAATAGGCTAATAATATAGCCAAAATAATTCATTTTCGTTCCTTCTTAGGCTCCCTGTCTGTCTCCTGACCTATTTAGAGTGTTTATATGCTGTTTAATACGACATGTAGGTTATTTGAAATGATGTTCGCTTCTTACAGTCACATTTTCATGTTGTTTATGAAAATACTTTTCATTCAAATCATATGGTTTGGTTTCAATACTTCGAAACCAAATGGTAGGTCCAGGTAGTCACAAAAATAGATGGGTGTTGGTTAAATGGTTATTTTAATGAATGGAGGGAATTTGGAGCAGAATTTTGTTTCTTCCTGTGAGGGAGGAACGGTTTTTAGCAGAGCAGTTGGTGTCTCTCTCTCTCTCTCTCTCTGTTTACCCGTATATATATTTTTGTTTTCTTAGTTGGCCCAGTACTATCGCTGACCTCCTCCCCTCCCCTCCCATCGCCGCATGTCCTCTCCTCTACTCGGCTCAGCTCTGCTTTGCTTTCTAGTTTCTGGGCAGCAGAATATGGCATGCAGCGCAGGGAGACAGCTTCTAGCTCCGACAGTGCAGTAATATCTCACAAGTAATATCTAACAATTTCACAACATCTACCCAATACACACAAATCTAAGTAAGGAATGGAATTTAAGAATATATACATATATGGACAAGCAATGACAGAGCGGCATGGACTAAGATACAGTAGAATATTATAGAATACAGTATATACATATGAGATGAGGAGTGCAATATATGTAAACATTATTAAAGTGACTAGTGTTCCATTTCTTAAAGTGGCCAGTGATTTCAATAGGCAGCAGCAGCCTCTAATGTGCTAGTGATGGCTATTTAACAGTCTGATGGCCTTGAGATAGAAGCTGTTTTTAATTATCTTGGTCCCAGCTTTGATGCACCTGTACTGACCTCGCCTTCTGGATGATAGCGGGGTGAACAGGCAGTGGCTCGGGTGGTTCATGTCCTTGATGATCTTTTTGGCCTTCCTGTGATATCGGGTGCTGTAGGTGTCCTGGAGGGCGGGTAGTTTCCCACCGGTTAGGCAGACCGCACCACCCTCTGGAGAGCCCTGCGGTCGCGGGCGGTGCAGTTGCCGTACCAGGCGGTGATACAGCCCGACAGGATGCTCTCAATTGTGCATCTGTAAAAGTTTGTGATGCTTTTAGGTACCAAGCCACATTTCTTCAGCCTCCTGAGGTTGAAGAGGCTCTGTTGCGCCTTCTTCACCACACTGTCTGCGTGGGTTGACCATTTCAGTTTGTCAGTGATGTGTACGCCAAGGAACTTGAAGCTTTCCATCTTCTCCACTGCGGTCCCGTCGATGTGGATAGGGGGGTGCACCCTCTGCTGTTTCCTGAAGTCCACGATCATCTCCTTTGTTTTGTTGACGTTGAGTGAGAGGTTATTTTCCTGGCACCACACTCCCAGAGCCCTCACCTCCTCCCTGTAGGCTGTCTCGTCATTGTTGGTAATCAAGCCTACTACTGTTGTGTCGTCTGCAAACTTGATGATTGAGTTGGAGGCGTGCTTGGCCACGCAGTCATGGGTGAACAGGGAGTACAGGAGGGGGCTGATTACACACCCTTGTGGGGCCCCAGTGTTGAGGATCAACGAAGTGGAGATGTTGTTTCCTACCTTCACCACCTGGGGGTGGCCTGTCAGGAAGTCTAGGACCCAGTTGCACAGGGCGGGGTTCAGACCCAACACTATGGTGTTGAATGCTGAGCTATAGTCAATGAACAGCATTCTTACATAGGTATTCCTCTTGTCCAGATGGGATAGGGCAGTGTGCAGTGTGATGGCGATTGCATCGTCTGTGGATCTATTGGGGCGGTAAGCAAATTAAAGTGGGTCTAGGGTGACAGGTAGGGTAGAGGTGATATGATCCTTGAGTAGTCTCTCAAAGCACTTCATAATGACAGAGGTGAGTGCTACGGGGCGATAGTCATTTAGTTCAGTTACCTTTGCTTTCTTGGGTACAGGAACAATGGTGGCCATCTTGAAGCATGTGGGGACAGCAGACTGGGAAAGGGAGAGATTGAATATGTCCGTAAACACACCAGCCAGCTGGTCTGCGCATGCTCTGAGGACGCGGCTAGGGATGCCATCTGGGCGGCAGCCTTGCAGGGGTTAACATGCTTAAATGTCTTACTCACGTTGGCCAGGGAGAAGGAGAGCCCACAGTCCTTGGTAGTGGGCCGCGTCGGTGGCACTGTGTTATCCTCAAAGCGGGCAAAGAAGGTGTTTAGCTTGTCTGGAAGCACCGTGGCTGGTTTTCCTTTTGTAGTCCGTGATTGTCTGTAGACCCTGCCACATACGTCTCATGTCTGAGACATTTAATTGTGACTCCACTTTGTCTCTATACTGATGTTTTGCCAGTTTAATTGCCTTGCGGAGTGAGTAGCTACACTGTTTGTATTCTGCCATATTCCCAGTCACCTTGCCATGGTTAAATGCGGTGGTTCGCGCTTTCAGTTTTGCATGAATGCTGCCATCTATCCACGGTTTCTGGTTAGGGTAGGTTTTAATAGTCAGAGTGGGTACAGTGCTCCAGCCCTGCTACCCAGTATCCCCTGCTACCCAGTATCCCCAGCCCTGCTACTCCAGCCTAGTGTTCCAGTCTCTGCAGCCCACCCAGGCCCCTCCACATCAGGCTTCCTCAGGTTCAGGTAACCCACCCAGGCCCCTCCACACCAGGCTTCCTCAGGTTCACGTAGCCCACCCAGGCCCCTCCACATCAGGCTTCCTCAGGTTCAGGTAGCCCACCCAGGCCCCTCCACACCAGGCTTCCTCAGGTTCAGGTAGCCCACCCAGGCCCCTCCACACCAGGCTTCCTCAGGTTCAGGTAGCCCACCCAGGCCCCTCCACACCAGGCTTCCTCAGGTTCACGTAGCCCACCCAGGCCCCTCCACATCAGGCTTCCTCAGGTTCAGGTAGCCCACCCAGGCCCCTCCACACCAGGCTTCCTCGGGTTCAGGTAGCCCACCCAGGCCCCTCCACACCAGGCTTCCTCAGGTTCAGGTAGCCCACCCAGGCCCCTCCACACCAGGCTTCCTCAGGTTCAGGTAGCCCACCCAGGCCCCTCCACACCAGGCTTCCTCAGGTTCAGGTAGCCCACCCAGGCCCCTCCACACCAGGCTTCCTCAGGTTGAGGTAGCCCACCCAGGCCTCTCCACACCAGGCTTCCTCAGGTTCAGGTAGCCCACCCAGGCCCCTCCACACCAGGCTTCCTCAGGTTCAGGTAGCCCACCCAGGCCCCTCCACACCAGGCTTCCTCAGGTTGAGGTAGCCCACCCAGGCCTCTCCACACCAGGCTTCCTCAGGTTCAGGTAGCCCACCCAGGCCCCTCCACACCAGGCTTCCTCGGGTTCAGGTAGCCCACCCAGGCCCCTCCACACCAGGCTTCCTCAGGTTCAGGTAGCCCACCCAGGCCCCTCCACACCAGGCTTCCTCAGGTTCAGGTAGCCCACCCAGGCCTGCTGCTCCATCTTTGCTGCGTCTGCCACACTAACCTCAAGATAGGCCTGCGCGGCCTCCACTCCTCCAGCCAGGTAAGCTTGCCAGCCCAGTACTCCACTCTTTCTGCTCCAGCCAGGCTCTTCCAGTCCAGGTCCAGGTATCCCTACCAGACCCAGGCCATGGTTCTGCGTGAGGACAGGGAGTGTGGGGCGTGTTACCAGCCCTACTCCCGTCTGGACCGGAACCCCCGGGTGCTCCACTGAAGACACACCTTCTGTGCCACCTGCTTAGAGACCATGTCTCAGCCCAAGAGCGGCCTGCTGTGCCGCCAGACCACTTGTGTAGGGCGCGGCCTTAGCGTTGAGGAAGTGCTGTAGGTTAACTCACGCCTCTGGGACCACATGCCTGAGAGCAAAGAAGAGGAGGAGGAGGAGGAAGAAGAGGAGGAGGAGGCAGAGGAGGAAGAAGAGGAGGAAGCAGAGGAGGAGGAAGAAGAGGAGGAAGAAGAGGAGGAGGAGGCAGAGGAAGCAGAGGAGGAGGAGGCAGAGGAGGAAGAAGAGGAGGAAGCAGAGGAGGAGGAAGAGGAGGAGGAGGAGAGGGTGGAGGCTAACGGACAGACACAGGCCTCCTCACAGGCAGAATGGTGAGTCCTCTTCACTTGATGCAATGCAAGGAGTTGTTCACCTGTACCTAAAAAGTCCTCCTCTATCTTACCCTCCGTGCCAGCATCAAATCAAATATAATATAATTTTATTGGTCACACACATATTTAGCAGATGTTATTGCGGGTGTAGTGAAATGCTTGTGTTCCTAGCTCCAACAGTGCAGTAGTATTTCACAACAATACACACAAATCTAAAAGTAAAATAATGGAATTAAGAAATATATAAATATTAGATCGAGCAATGTCGGAGTGGCATTGACTAAAATACAGTAGAATAGAATACAGTATATACATTAAATGAGTAAAGCAGTATGTAAACATTATTAAAGTGACTAGTGATTCCATGTCTATGTATATAGGGCAGCAGCCTCTAAAGGTGCAGGGTTCAGTAACCGGGTGGTAGCCGGCTAGTGATGGTTATTTAACAGTCTGATGGCCTTGAGATAGAAGCAGTTTTTCTAGGCTACAAACAGTACCATGATACCACAATAATAGACACTGCATAACCATAATCCTGAGTTAACCACCAACCACATTCTAATTAAGCAATAAGGCCTGAGGATGTGTGGTATATAGCCAATATACCACTGCTAAGGGCTGTTCTTATGCACGACACAACGTGGAGTGTTGCCAATCAGCATTCAGGGCTCGAACCACCCAGTTTATAATGGCAAATACATATCATGACTACTCCTCCTCCACTGTCCTTGGTCTCTCTCTCTCTCTCTCTCTCTCTCTCTCTCTCTCTCTCTCTCTCTCTCTCTCTCTCTCTCTCTCTCTCTCTCTCTCTCTCTCTCTCTCTCTCTCTCTCTCTCTCTCTCTCTCTCTCTCTCTCTCTCTCTCTCTCTCTCTCTCTCTCTCTCTCTCTCTCTCTCTCTCTCTCCTCTCTCTCTCTCTCTCTCTCTCATTGTCATTTCTATATTTTCTGTAAATGTTATAACCTTGTATTGCTACCACTGTATCATCAAAGGTATTATCTAAGTGAGTTTCAGACATAGTCAGAATATGAATGCCATCTGTTACTAGCAAATTATTGATTTCATGAACCTTGTTTCTTAAGATACATATGTTAACGTGGGCTATTGTGAGCACTTTTCTTCTGGGATGCTTACTTGTTTTTATTGCTTTACTGGGAAGCTTAGCAGCAGTAGATGTGCTCATGGTCTTTATGTTAGTGCAGGGTGAGCTGCACACAGTGGACTTCCTCCTTGGGCACACCGGCTCAGTGCTAACAGTATACATCTGGTTATTAGGCTCATGATTACTGCATCCAATAGCTGTAGGATCAGCAGAGGCATTCAGGGCAGTAGGAGGGACATAAATTAGGTTACTTATATTGTGTCTACCGACGCTGTTTATTTATTTTCATACAAGCCAGTGTATGAATCAAACTAATTTGCATTTGAATGGAGTGGAAATTAGCTGACTTTGTGATCTGTAAGGTAAGTAAGATTAATGTGTCAAGCAGATTACACATTTTCTTTGCTATTTCCGAAACGTAGCAACATTTAAGACATGAATTTCATGTTGAAATGTGAACAAGATACCCAAAAGTAGTTTGAAGTAACGCTTCCAACTTATTAGCTAAACAAAACTTGTTTAAACAACAAAATTGTCACGGAAATCAGCTTTGTTTGCATAGCGGGGATGAATATAATGTAATTTAGGCTGTAATGATCTCCAAAATGATTTGGCATGACAGGCTCAAAGTGATGGTATGCACTGGACCATGTACAAGGATTTCTCTCAGAAAGTAGGTTGTCTGAGAACTGTAGTGTTTTTGCAGACTGTAGTGTTTTTGCGGACATCACAGTAGTATTTACTGTAGTGTTTTTGCGGACATTACAGTAGTATTTACTGTAGTGTTTTTGCGGTCTGAAGTATACTGTAGTATTTACTATAGTTTTCTACAGTATACTACACAGGTCTATAGGAAGTACTACACATGACCGAGGGATACTAAGGTGTGAAGTATAGTATTGTACAGTATACTACAGTTTAATACATAATTGTATAGTACATACTGTAACATTCTCTAGTAAACTGTAGTATTTTTTCATTCTGTTACCTCATAATCAGTATTCTGTAATTGCAGGGATAGATCAGAGGGACACAGGGGTAAATGACAACAAGCAGTAGGACTGTTATGTCATACAGTCGGAGACGCACAGCCTGATGAGGGTGTGTAAATGTAGCCTGATGAGGGTGTGTACATGTAGCCTGATGAGGGTGTGTACATGTAGCCTGATGAGGGTGTGTAAATGTAGCCTGATGAGGGTGTGTACATGTAGCCTGATGAGGGTGTGTAAATGTAGCCTGATGAGGGTGTGTAAATGTAGCCTGATGAGGGTGTGTACATGTAGCCTGATGAGGGCGTGTACATGTAGCCTGATGAGGGTGTGTACATGTAGCCTGATGAGGGTGTGTACATGTAGCCTGATGAGGGTGTGTACATGTAGCCTGATGAGGGTGTGTACATGTAGCCTGATGAGGGTGTGTACATGTAGCCTGATGAGGGTGTGTACATGTAGCCTGATGAGGGTGTGTACATGTAGCCTGATGAGGGTGTGTAAATGTAGCCTGATGAGGGTGTGTACATGTAGCCTGATGAGGGTGTGTAAATGTAGCCTGATGAGGGTGTGTAAATGTAGCCTGATGAGGGCGTGTACATGTAGCCTGATGAGGGTGTGTACATGTAGCCTGATGAGGGTGTGTACATGTAGCCTGATGAGCTGATGAGGGTGTGAGGCCTTACAAGGTGTTTTCATTCTATGGGTTCATTTCTTTGTTGACAAGTTGTATTTATTATTATTGTTTTGACCTTTCTTTAACCAAGAAAACAACCTTCAGGCTAGAAACCTCTTTTTGGAGGGGGACCTGGCAAGAGGTTAGCAGGAAGTAGTCAGTGTGTTCACATAACACTATACAATACATTAAAAACAATTGCAATGGTCAACAATATTGGAGCTTTAAACTCAGACAGCGACACCAATAACTTAAATCCATGGAAAGATAAACAACGGGTCCGACTCCACCTTACAGAAACAGATCAGGTGCTGAATCCTCGTATATAATCTAAATAATAACTTAAATCCACTAATCTGACTCAGAAGAGAAACAATGGTAGCAGTATACCAGGGGCCAGTCTACCTTCACGAACCAGGAAAATCACTCGTGTCTGTTAAATCAAAGCAGGTTAAATCAAAGCAAGAACACGAGATGGTTTTGGTAGTAAGACATCTTTATTGATGGTTTTGGACAGACATGCTAGATCTCTATACAGTGTGAATGGAGAGTGAGCTCTGCTCTGAGTTACCGTAACTAACCGGGTCCTGACCTATGGTCTGCTGCTTCACAGAGTTGTAGCATTGTCTTACCTCAGGTGGCGTCACTTCTACGCGACGCTCGTCGATAAAACCGACGGTTGCGGGTGGAATCATCGCGCCATCTGACGTAAGACAATGAACAGACCATAGGATACACGACACAACCAATCAGGGCCAGGCTGGCCTCCATTCTCAACAGCCTCCAGCCTCAACACAAACCAACTCACCCGACAGCCAGCACATGACATTTGGTCGCGTCCCAAATGGCACCCTATTCCCTATATAGGGCACTACTTTTGACCAGAGAATGGCACCCTATTTAATATATAGGGCACTACTTTTGACCAAGGCCCAGGTCAAAAGGAGTGCACTATATAGGGAAAAGGGTGCCATTTGGGATGCGCATATTCTCCCCTAAAGCTGTTGTGCTGTGGTATTGCAGTCTCATCAACAGTAAAACATTGTTCCATCTCAGAATTGTGACACTGACTCTAGTCCTAATATAGTGGAGAGGAGGAGGCTGTACCCAGGTCAGGGAAGGAGAAAACACACTGCCTCTAGTCCTAATATAGTGGAGAAGAGGAGGCTGTACCCAGGTCAGGGAAGGAGAAAACACACTGCCTCTAGTCCTAATATAGTGGAGAGGAGGAGGCTGTACCCAGGTCAGGGAAGGAGAAAACACACTGCCTCTAGTCCTAATATAGTGGAGAGGAGGCTGTACCCAGGTCAGGGAAGGAGAAAACAACAAAATAAATAAGAACAAGTGTACATGGCAATTAATCAATGAATTAATCAGTCAATCAATGAATCAATAAATACCCCCCCAAAGTGCTCCCCTTACATATCAACACTCTACAGTGAGGCAGTACATTGAGATCAATACATTTCTAGGCACCAGGGCATTAATAAAGTACGGAGGTTGGACTGTGGTGTATGAACCCACTCACTAGTTTTTGGTGCTGGGGTATGTTTCAGTGGGTATGAATAAAGAGGTGACATTTCACATTCTTCATCGGGGGCTTTCTTTATTAGGTATCATAATATGTCTGACTTCGGTCTCTAGGGCTCTAGGTCTCTAGGTCTCTACGTCTCTACGTCTCTACGTCTCTAGGGCTCTAGGGCTCTAGGGCTCTAGGGCTCTACGTCTCTACGTCTCTACGTCTCTACGTCTCTAGGTCTCTACGTCTCTGCGTCTCTAGGGCTCTAGGTGTCTACGTCTCTAGGGCTCTACGTCTCTAGGGCTCTACGTCTCTAGGTCTCTAGGTCTCTACGTCTCTAGGTCTCTGCGTCTCTACGTCTCTAGGTCTCTAGGTCTCTGCGTCTCTAGATCTCTGCGTCTCTAAGGCTCTAGGTCTCTAGGTCCTAGGGCTCTAGGTCCTAGGGCTCTAGGTCTCTAGGGCTCTAGGTCTCTAGGTCTCTACGTCTCTAGGTCTCTAGGGCTCTAGGTCTCTAGGTCTCTACGTCTCTAGGTCTCTACGTCTCTAGGTCTCTAGGGCTCTAGGGCTCTACGTCTCTAGGGCTCTAGGTCTCTACGTCTCTAGGTCTCTATGTCTCTAGGTCTCTATGTCTCTATGTCTCTAGGTCTCTAGGGCTCTACGTCTCTAGGTCTCTAGGTCTCTACATCTCTAGGTCTCTACGTCTCTAGGTCCTAGGGCTCTAGGTCTCTACGTCTCTAGGGCTCTACGTCTCTAGGGCTCTAGGGCTCTACGTCTCTACGTCTCTACGTCTCTAGGTCTCTACGTCTCTAGGTCTCTAGGGCTCTAGGTCTCTAGGTCTCTAGGGCTCTACGTCTCTAGGTCTCTAGGGCTCTACGTTTCTAGGTCTCTACGTCTCTACGTCTCTAGGTCTCTACATCTCTAGGTCTCTTCGTCTCTAGGGCTCTAGGTCCTAGGGCTCTAGGTCTCTACATCTCTAGGTCTCTACGTCTCTAGGTCTCTACGTCTCTACGTCTCTAGGTCTCTAGGGCTCTAGGTCTCTAGGGCTCTAGGTCTCTAGGGCTCTAGGTCTCTAGGTCTCTAGGTCTCTAGGTCTCTAGGGCTCTAGGTCTCTATGTCTCTAGGGCTCTACGTCTCTAGGTCTCTACGTCTCTACATCTCTACGTCTCTAGGTCTCTACATCTCTAGGTCTCTACGTCTCTAGGGCTCTAGGTCCTAGGGCTCTAGGTCTCTACATCTCTAGGTCTCTACGTCTCTAGGTCTCTAGGTCTCTAGGTCTCTAGGTCTCTACGTCTCTAGGTCTCTAGGGCTCTACGTCTCTAGGGCTCTAGGTCTCTAGGTCTCTAGGTCTCTATGTCTCTAGGTCTCTAGGTCTCTATGTCTCTAGGTCTCTAGGGCTCTAGGTCTCTAGGGCTCTAGGTCTCTACGTCTCTACGTCTCTAGGGCTCTACGTCTCTAGGGCTCTAGGTCTCTAGGTCTCTAGGGCTCTAGGTCTCTAGGGCTCTAGGTCCTACGTCTCTAGGGCTCTAGGGCTCTAGGTCTCTAGGGCTCTAGGGCTCTACGTCTCTAGGGCTCTACGTCTCTAGGGCTCTACGTCTCTAGGGCTCTACGTCTCTAGGGCTCTAGGGCTCTAGGTCTCTAGGGCTCTAGGTCTCTAGGTCTCTAGGTCTCTAGGTCTCTAGGGCTCTAGGTCTCTAGGGCTCTAGGTCTCTAGGTCTCTAGGGCTCTAGGTCCTACGTCTCTAGGTCTCTAGGTCTCTAGGTCTCTACGTCTCTAGGTCTCTAGGTCTCTAGGGCTCTACGTCTCTAGGGCTCTACGTCTCTAGGGCTCTACGTCTCTACGTCTCTAGGGCTCTAGGTCTCTGCATCTCTAGGGCTCTAGGTCCTCTCCCTTTCTTTCTCTTCACAGTATCAACATTGTCAATGTTAAGGTCTGTGAGTCCCCAGGCCTGAAGATTCATATGAATCTAGAAGTCTTTTAACCCATTTCATCCCTACTCAGCTAACAGCAAGTCCCAGAGTCACAGTCAGACTTGGGTACATTACAAAGGGCTGTGGAAAATCAATAACTACCTTGAAGTTCTCACTTTGAGCGGTTTTTCTGGGGACTCTTCTGACATCAGGGATTCAACTGTTTTTTTACTGTACATTTGTAAGCCCACTATGGAGAGCTGAGCTCCAGATATTGAAGGTATTTTCTGATGCTGGCTCATTTGCTCCAACTTAGACTGGTATTTGGCTCATGAAGTGGGTTAGGACGGAATGTTTCACCAGTATTCACAAGCGTGGCGCTTCTCTTTATGGAGATGCCTGAGGGAAGACATCCACTCTACACTAACCTTCAAGACACAGTACTCCAAATGTTATATGAAGATTATGGTCATTCGAACTCATGTTTACAGTGTTTTTGTAAGACTACAAGACTAGATTTTCACTAACTGTCAAACACATACATGTTCTTAAAAAGTGCATTGTCTCACACGAAAAATACATTTCAAAATAAAAGTGAACATTTCACTGGTTAACCACAATACCAGTACACTAAGTTACCTGGTTCTAAAAACAGGACCAGATTATTTCCGTAGTAGTAACCTTTCAAACACAGGCAGCAAAGAAGTCAATTTTCTCATCGTGGGGAGTGGACACATCGTACGTTATATGACAATGTAGCAGTTGTTGAATAATCTGGAGGATGTATATTTACAATGAAGCACTTGAACATCATATTAACCTGCAACGTCTACATGTGCAAATTAGTATTGTCTTCTTGGTTTATTTGGCAGGAATGTGTAACTGTTCACACCATTACCAGATACGAGGGTATCCTGGTCCCAGATCGGTCTGTGCTCTTGTCAACACCATCGCTGTCAATTAACATGACGATGAGTGACAGGAAGATGGCATGATAGCACAAACAGACTGCCACTCAGGCTAGGACAAGGGTACTCTAGTTTATGACTTGAATGATGATCCGCTTTTTTACAGAACAGAAACAATAGAGGTCACACTTCATTTAAATGTATTTGGATAGTCCATCTAGATGATCTACAGATGGTCATACTATCAACAAACTGTTGATAAGCAACTGCTTCCTAAGGTTATGGTTAGCGTAGGGGTTAGGTTTGGAATAAGGGTTAGGGTAAGGATTAGGTTTAGAATAAGGGTTAGGGTAGGGATTAGGTTTAGAATAAGGGTTAGGGTAAAGATTAGGTTTAGAATAAGGGTTAGGGTAAAGATTAGGTTTAGAATAAGGGTTAGGGTAGGGATTAGGTTTAGAATAAGGGTTAGGGTAAGGATTAGGTTTAGAATAAGGGTTAGGGTAAGGATTAGTTTTAGAATAAGGGTTAGGGTAAGGATTAGGTTTAGAATAAGGGTTAGGGTAGGGATTTGGGATAGGGTAAGGATTAGGATAAGGGTTAAGTTTAGGGTTAGTAGATAGTCTGTAGATGGACTATCCAAATTAAGACTATGCCTGGTCAAAAGTAGTGCACTGTTTTTTTTATTTTTTTTTAGTCATTTAGCAGACGCTCTTATGCAGAGCGACTTACAGTTAGTGAGTGCATACATTTTTCATACTGGCCCCCCGTGGGAAACGAACCCACGACCCTGGCGTTGCAAGCGCCACGCTCTACCAACTGAGCTACAGGGAACTACATTATATAGGGAGTAGGGTGCTATTTGGGATACACACCTAGTCACGATGACACGGACAGTATTCTACAGTGCAGGAGCTACAGGAGTGACAGGCAGTGAGAGAAACACAAACCAGCTAGCGATGTGGCAGCTAGCGATGTGGCAGCTAGCTTGGCAGCTAGCGATGTGGCAGCTAGCAATGTGGCAGCTAACGATGTGGCAGCTAGCGATGTGGCAGCTAGCGATGTAGCAGCTAGCTTGGCAGCTAGCGATGTGGCAGCTAGCAATGTGGCAGCTAGCGATGTGGCAGCTAGCTTGGCAGCTAGCGATGTGGCAGCTAGCGATGTGGCAGCTAGCTTGGCAGCTGCCCTCTATGGATGGTTGCATTCTACAGTTGCCTATATACACTAGCAAACACACTTTTGACAATGGAAGATGGTCTAAACTCAAGTGTACAAATCCAGTTTCACTCACAGCATTTTGCGAAGACAAAAAAAAAAAAAAGAATAACGAGAGATTTTCAAACAGTGCATTAAGTCACATGACTAAAGGTCATTTACATATTCAAACTGGTGCATTAAGTCACATGACTAAAGATCATTTACATATTCAAACTGGTGCATTAAGTCACATGACTAAAGATCATTTACATATTCAAACTTGTGTACAATAGTAGACACCACAATAGTACCTAAAAAAAAGGAATAATTGGCATGCGTGCGTTAGATATACAGCGTCCAAAATGGCACCCTATTCCCTACATAGTGAACTACTTTTGACCAGAGCCCTACGGATCACTACATAGGGAATAGGGTGCCCTCTGTCTATCCGTTGGACTGCTTGTTCCATGCAGCTCGTTCCTTCCATCACAATGGCAACCCTATTCCCTTTATAGGGCCCATATGGCCTCTGGTCAAAAGTAGTGCACTATATAGGGAATAGGGTGCCATTTGGAACGCATGCAAGTGGAGAGCTTGATCATCTGCAACTTTTCTGAGCATTTATTTTAATATACAAAAATACAAAAGAAAAAAAAAAAGAACTACCATTCTACTTTTTATCTCAAAAGTATAGTTCACATGTTTGGGGGGTTAAGGGGCTTTTTTTTGTTGATCACTTTGTAAATTTGTAAGACTTTTTGGCAATTCCGTTAATAAAGTACACTATTTTACAACTGAAATGTATACAACGCTAGTTTCCAACTGATGACCAATATTAAGATGAATTCCAATCTGAAAGCTCAACTGGAGGCAAACCAACACTACAAGCATGTGGTGTAGATGAAGACGCCCAATCCGGTGTTGGGATTAACAGGAGCACCCGCCTTCAGTGGTTGGAGGCTCCTGTGGTTTGTCCAGCTTGATGTCAATCACTGGAGAAAAGACGGTTAAGGAAGCTTTGGAAACACATTTGCAAACAACTTGACCAGTGGGAGAGACTATAGAGACACAGCTGACCCTTAAACCGACTAGCCAAAATCTAAAACTGACCCTTACCCTAACCAAACACTTAACCCTGTTTTACCCTAACCTTAACCAAACCATTAACCCTAACGTAACCTAATTTTAATACATTTTTAAATTAAATATTGTTTTATTTGTTTATATGAATCCCCATGAGCTTTTGCAGAGGCCCACAAAAAAAACAAAAAAAACATGACAAGTAACACAAGTCACACACATTGAAAATACAAGGATCTACAAACAATAATAATTTAACAAAAAAACAAAAAAAAACAATGCAGCAATAAAAAAAATGATGTGTGTGTTAGAGTGTGTCTGTGTGTACGTGTATTTGCGGCAGGTAGCTTAGTGGTTAAGAGCGTTGTGCCAGTAACCGAAAGGTCGCTGGTTCTAATCCCCGAGCCGACTAGGTGAAAAATCTGTCGATGTGCCCTTGAGCAAGGCACTTAACCCTAATTGCTCATGTAAGTCGCTCTGGATAAGAGCGTCTGCTAAATGACTAAAAATATAAATATAATATATTTGTGTGTCCCCCTTCAGTCCAAGTCTTCTCCTTGACCAGTAGCTCTTCTCAATCCTAAAGCTGGACACCAATGTAACATAATTCTAACAGTGTTAACGTCCCAAATAGAACCCTACTCCCTTCAGTGCACTACGTTTGACAAAAAGTGGTTCACTATATAGGGAATAGGGTGCCATTTGGGATGCAAAAAAGGTGTGTCCGAAACTCATGTAGCTTTACTGCCCTCTATTGTCATAATATGGTACTGTTCTAATGTGGACCTGCAGTATGAGCTCTATGACACTAGGTGGTGCTGTTGCTCATTCATACGTCTACTACTAAAGCCTTACCTTTCAAGGCAGAAATGCATAAGGGCGTGAACAGGACCATGTATCAACCATCCAACATATTCTCTTCCAGTGGAACACAGAGCTCCTACTTTAAAAGGTTAGGGCTCTATGCAATCTGGATCGCTGAAGCGCTACAGGTTTGCGAGCTAGAAATGTGATGGTAATTTCCCGATTGAGCCGACATATGCAGCGGTTACAGTGAATGGAGTCTCAGCTAACGCGGGAACATTGCCTTTAAATTTCAATCACGCTGTAACTCTGATAGAGCCCTTTAATGTGAGCTTAAAAATCAATGCGGTAAAGAATTGTCTGCTTCCATCTTGTTTACTGTGACAGCCAATAGTGGAACGGAGTAAAAGCATCCAGCTAAAGAGATTTTAAGATACGTCTCTTTCAGTAGATCAGCCACTGCTAGTCAATAAAACCATTCAATACACGCAGTGAGCAAAGCATCAGCATTCTTCAAGAAAAGACTCAATAAAATAACAAGGAAGTGGACAGACTTCTAAAGCCCCATGGTTGTATTTCATCTGTTCATTAATGACCTCACAGCCACCTCATTCTCCTGTCGCTCTGCCTGTGTCCCAAATGGCACCCTATTCCCTATATAGTTCACTACTTTTGATAAGGGTCCGGTAAAGAGCATAGGGTTCCATTTGAGACCGAGTCATGTCCCCACAGCAGGATATTTACACACCAAATGGCACCCTCCCTGGAGACCACGGGAATTTAAAGGCAGGGCGCTTTCCAAGGACATGTCGCCAGTGTGTGTGTGTGTGTGCGTGTTCACGTGTTGTGTGTGCTTGTTCACGTGTTTGTGCGTACGTGTTCACGTGTTGTGTGTGTGTGTGCATGTTAACCATTCTGTAGTGGGCATTCTATTGAGGAGGTAGAGAGTCAGGAAGTCATGGTAACCATTCTGTAGTGGGCATTCTATTGAGGAGGTAGAGCCAGGAAGTCATGTTAACCATTCTGTAGTGGGCATTCTATTGAGGAGGTAGAGAGTCAGGAAGTCATGGTAACCATTCTGTAGTGGGCATTCTATTGAGGTAGAGAGCCAGGAAGTCATGGTAACCATTCTGTAGTGGGCATTCTATTGAGGAGGTAGAGAGCCAGGAAGTCATGGTAACCATTCTGTAGTGGGCATTCTATTGAGGAGGTAGAGAGTCAGGAAGTCATGGTAACCATTCTGTAGTGGGCATTCTATTGAGGAGGTAGAGAGCCAGGAAGTCATGGTAACCATTCTGTAGTGGGCATTCTATTGAGGAGGTAGAGCCAGGAAGTCATGTTAACCATTCTGTAGTGGGCATTCTATTGAGGAGGTAGAACCAGGAAGTCATGGTAACCATTCTGTAGTGGGCATTCTATTGAGGAGGTAGAGGGCCAGGAAGTCATGGTAACCATTCTGTAGTGGGCATTCTATTGAGGAGGCAGAGAGCCAGGAAGTCATGGTAACCATTCTGTAGTGGGCATTCTATTGAGGAGGTAGAACCAGGAAGTCATGGTAACCATTCTGTAGTGGGCATTCTATTGAGGAGGTAGAACCAGGAAGTCATGGTAACCATTCTGTAGTGGGCATTCTATTGAGGAGGTAGAGAGTCAGGAAGTCATGGTAACCATTCTGTAGTGGGCATTCTATTGAGGAGGTAGAGAGCCAGGAAGTCATGGTAACCATTCTGTAGTGGGCATTCTATTGAGGAGGTAGAGAGCCAGGAAGTCATGGTAACCATTCTGTAGTGGGCATTCTATTGAGGAGGTAGAGAGCCAGGAAGTCATGGTAACCATTCTGTAGTGGGCATTCTATTGAGGAGGTAGAGGGCCAGGAAGTCATGGTAACCATTCTGTAGTGGGCATTCTATTGAGGAGGTAGAACCAGGAAGTCATGGTAACCATTCTGTAGTGGGCATTCTATTGAGGAGGTAGAGGGCCAGGAAGTCATGGTAACCATTCTGTAGTGGGCATTCTATTGAGGAGGTAGAGAGTCAGGAAGTCATGTTAACCATTCTGTAGTGGGCATTCTATTGAGGAGGTAGAGAGTCAGGAAGTCATGGTAACCATTCTGTAGTGGGCATTCTATTGAGGAGGTAGAGAGCCAGGAAGTCATGGTAACCATTCTGTAGTGGGCATTCTATTGAGGAGGTAGAGGGTCAGGAAGTCATGGTAACCATTCTGTAGTGGGCATTCTATTGAGGAGGTAGAGGGTCAGGAAGTCATGGTAACCATTCTGTAGTGGGCATTCTATTGAGGAGGTAGAGGGTCAGGAAGTCATGGTAACCATTCTGTAGTGGGCATTCTATTGAGGAGGTAGAGAGCCAGGAAGTCCAGACTGGTCTCATAGACTAGACGTTACATAGTAAATGTAAATCCGGGACACTCCAATTAGTATGATATGTTACGTTTGGTATGGTTCCATAAGACAGAAGGTTACTTAAGGTAAAAACGAATGTAGTGGTTGGTCAGGGTGGATGGGTCAGCGTATAACGCAAACGTCTCGCAACCCGAAGGTTGTGTGTTCAAATCTCATCACAGACAACATTAGCTAATTAGCAACTTTGCAATTACATGCTACTTTGCAACTACTTAGCATGTTAGCTAACCCTTCCCCTAACCCCTGGAGCTAGCTAACGTTATCTTTAGCCACTTAGCTAACGTTAGCTTTAGCCACCTTGCTAATGTTAGCAACAACAAATTAGAAATATGTTTGTCTGCGCTGGTGCTGCAGACAGATATACCCGCTAATACATGAGGACTATTAAAGGGCCAGTGCACTACTTTTGTGAATACATTTTTTTTCTCCAAATAATATATATATATTTTTTAAATACTTTTTTATTTTTAATTCAGATTTTTCAGGGGGTGCTGAGGGTGCTGCAGCACCCCCTGAAAAATCTGAATTAAAAATAAAACGTACTTCGTCCCCAGGCTCTACTGCTACCGAAAGAGCTGGTGTCAGATCTGACTGACGAATCTGAATGACTGTGACTGCCACGCCGATCTACGTTTTGGAAGCTGAATCGCTGCTTTTCTTTTCCCATAACACCACCCCATAGTTACTGTTGCTATGACAAATGCATGTGTGCAAGGAGGTCGCGGGAGAAGGGGAGTCAGATCGGACAAGGTGCTGCAAGCTAGCTAGCAGTTAATATGATGCTAGTACACTTAGCTAGCTGTGTTAGATAGCTAGCTAGCTAGCAGTTAATATGATGCTAGTACACTTAGCTAGCTGTGTTAGATAGCTAGCTAGCTAGCTAGCAGTTAATATGATGCTAGTACACTTAGCTAGCTGTGTTAGATAGCTAGCTAGCTGGCTATGGTGAGAAGCAACAGTGTCACAGACAGAAGGGGTAACCCAGACAAGTCCCAGGGGTTATAAAGCTGGAGCATCCAGCTCAAGCTGCCCACCATCAGACGGGTGAAGATGCTCTCTCATAGGTCTGGAGGTGCACCAACGTGACCTGATTGTCCACCCTTCTCACTGTCATGGATTTTACAACGATGGAAACTCCCTCTATGGCCAATCCAATGTTTTATAAATCTATAACGGGGGGAGAAGGGTGGTGAATCAGGATGCAGATAGTCTCATTCACCCTTCATTTGCCCTTGACCACCTTAGTGCATTAGACTGACCTCTTCTGGAATAGGTGTGACAATAGTGTTGAGTCTAGCTCAGTGTTCCTCATTCTTGGTCCTAATGGGCAACAGTGTGTTAATTGTCATCCCTACCTGTGCTATAACTACTCAATAAGACCATACTTGGGTACATTTAGTGAATTAATGGTTGGAGCGTAAAGTGAACAGTAAGAAAAGTAGTTCATGAGTTGTCCATTGATTATCTGTTTTAGATTTCCACTCATTCTAACCATTGCATAACTTGTGCTCCTTTTTCAAAGGTGGTTCCGGCTGATGACCTGTCCCCATAGGGTGAGAGAAACCGAGGAGGAATATCACTTTGTCCCCAATACTACTGCTACTAATGTTTCTAACTGTACCGATGAGGAAGAAGAGGGTGGAGTTATCCTTTGTTGCTAAACTTTGTTCAATCAAATTTACAGTGCAACTTTGTTACCAGAAACTAGTCACATGTTCAATAAGGTATTCTGCTAATAGAATTACAATATAAAAATGTTCTTGCTTTTCAGTGAAGTTCTGCCAATAATATGCTGGTAATCATTATCAAGGAAACCTAGTTGAACACTTTGTGTAAATGTGACCGAACGCCTTGATTCGGTCCTACGTAGCAAAATGTGAATTTATTTTATTTTATTTTTTACATTGTATAAAAGCAGACACACAGAGCTAGAAAATGGTATATCGTACACTGCATTTAAGGGAACATTGGGAAAGTAATTCTGCTTTGAAAGTTGATAAACTTGTAATCTCACTTTTGAGAAAATGGCCTTTGAATGTTTTGGTACCTACTGAAGAGCTCTTCTTTGTCTACACTCATTCAGCATCATTCACATCCTCTTACACTTAGCCCCACCCATCTCGTTTCGCTCTCGGAGCGTTCAGAGTGCACACTGGACGCTCTGGCCAATGAGTTGGGTTGATCTAAGCATTCTGACCTCACAACGGCAGTCAAGCACCCAAGCTAACTGGCTAACATTGGCTAGCTTGTTAGCTACTTCCAGACACAAATTGGGATTATGGTTCATTGTTTACCTCTGGATAACATGAAAACAGCCTAACCAGCTCTGCTAGGGTGAGTAAAATGGTCAGTGGGGTGTTCTCTCATTTAATGATTATGGTTAATTTAATGAGAGAACACCCCACTGACCATTTTACTTGCCCTAGCAGAGCTGGTTAGGCTGTTTTCATGTTATCCAGAGAGTTGGTGACTGAAACTGTGCTGCTGGCAATAATTTAATTATGCTTTTTTGCCAACATTTACTGACACCGGCCATATTCAACGGGTGTTGTGCATTCGTAAATTAATCAGTTATTCTGTGCTCTGGCATACTCAGACTGAATTTACGAACACACCCGAAATGGTTACTTGCATAGTGGAGTCTTTTGTTACGACATGTAGCTAGCTAGCTAGCTAAACAATGAACCATAATCCCAACTCATGACGTTACTACCCTGCATGAATCTGCAGGTAGCTAACCAGCCAGGTTCAATGTTAGCTAGCTAACATTAGGCTCTAACTAGCCAAGCAAATGGCTCTGAGATACGAATAAAAGAGATAATACACGTACATTAGCTAGCGAGCCAGCCAGCTAACGTTAGCTAGCTAGCTAACAGTACACTTTAACTTTAAATGAAACCACTTAGTCAAAATTAGAAACGTGTAATATCTGAATATGTAGCTAGCTAGACTATCTTACCCATATCCATCATGCATGATGGACGCGTCTCACTGTCACGGATGCCATGGTTGCCCTTAGTTTGAAGATGTAATCCGGAGACAGGTGTTTTCTCCATCTCTTTAGCTATCATACTCTAATTCCACTGATTTCAAAACTCAATCCTCCAGAAAGTGGAGAGCAACACTTATGCAGCTCCACTACACAATAAAACTTTTTTAAAGTCACGTTAGACGTTACCTACACATACTGACCAGCTCAAAAAGAAAGAAGCGTGCTATATGGCAGACCAATCCGAACTCCTCTCTCAGCATGTCCAGCCCACTCATTTCTCAGCCAATCATGGCTAGTGGGAAGGTTGCTGTCTTTTTCTGTGGCTTAACCAACTAGGCTCGTAATTTAACAATTGTATTCGTATTTACAGATGGCATACAAGTTTGTTATTAAGGCACATGAAAGTTCACATGTTCCAGAAGGCATTTCTGCCAAAAAACACATTTTGATTTAAAAAAAAAAGTTTACGTTCAAATGTCTCTCCTGTGAAATAGTGACCCGCGACATACGCCTAGTTTCCTGAAACGAGTCACAAATTGTGATCAAGTGATCCATGAAAGGCCCATGACAGCCCGCTTGGAGTTTGCCAAAAGGCACCTAAAGACTCTCAGACCATGAGAAACAAGATTCTCTGGTCTGATGAAACCAAGATTGAACTCTTTGGCCTGAATGCCAAGCATCATGTCTGGAGGAAACCTGGCACCATCCCTACGGTGAAGCATGGTGGTGGCAGCATCATGCTATGGGGATGTTTTTCAGCGGCAGGGACTGGGAGACTAGTCAGGATCGAGGGAAAGATACATGGAGCAAAGTACAGAGAGATCCTTAATGAAAACCTGCTCCAGAGCGCTCAGGACCTCAGACTGGGGAGACGGTTCACCTTTCAACAGGACAACGACCCTAAGCACACAGCCAAATCAACGCAGGAGTGGCTTCGGGACAAGTCTCATTGTCCTTGAATGGCCCAGCCAGAGCACGGACTTGACCCGATCGAACATCTCTGGAGAGACCTGAAGTCCCGTGTAGCTCAGTTGGTAGAGCATGGCGTTTTCAACGCCAGGGTTGTGGGTTCGATTCCCACGGGGGGCCAGTATGAAAAAAAATAATGTATGCACTCACTAACTGTAAGTCGCTCTGGATAAGAGCGTCTGCTAAATGACAAAAAAAAATTAAAAATGTAAAATAGCTGTGCAGCAACGCTCCCCATCCAACCTGACAGAGCTTGAGAGGATCTGCAGAGAAGAATGGGAGAAACTCCCCAAATACAGGTGTGCCAAGCTTCTACCGTCATACCCAAGAAGACTCGATGCTGTAATCGCTGCCAAAGGTGCTTCAACAAAGTACTGAGCAAAGGGTCTGAACAATAACTATGGGGTGGAGTTATGGGAGAGAAGCAGCAAATCAGCATTCAAAATGTTTGTTTGTGACGCAGATCGGCACGAAGGTTAGATTTGGTAGGCAGTCAGATCTGGCACTGACACCGGCTGGATGGTCCTGATTATGGAGGGGGTAGAGGGGCGATAAAGTCATGATTATGGAGGGGGGTAGAGGGGCTATAAAGTCATGATTATGGAGGGGGTAGAGGGGCTATAAAGTCATGATTATGGAGGGGGTAGAGGGGCTATAAAGTCATGATTATGGAGGGGGGTAGAGGGGCTATAAAGTCATGATTATGGAGGGGGTAGAGGGGCTATAAAGTCATGATTATAAAGGGGGTAGAGGGGCTATAAAGTCATGATTATGGAGGGGTAGAGGGGCTATAAAGTCATGATTATGGAGGGGGTAGAGGGGCTATAAAGTCATGATTATGGAGGGGGTAGAGGGGCTATAAAGTCATGATTATGGAGGGGGTAGAGGGGCTATAAAGTCATGATTATAAAGGGGGTAGAGGGGCGATAAAGTCATGATTATGGAGGGGGTAGAGGGGCTATAAAGTCATGATTATAAAGGGGGTAGAGGGGCTATAAAGTCATGATTATGGAGGGGGTAGAGGGGCTATAAAGTCATGATTATGGAGGGGGTAGAGGGGCTATAAAGTCATGATTATAAAGGGGGTAGAGGGGCGATAAAGTCATGATTATGGAGGGGGTAGAGGGGCTATAAAGTCATGATTATAAAGGGGGTAGAGGGGCTATAAAGTCATGATTATGGAGGGGGTAGAGGGGCTATAAAGTCATGATTATGGAGGGGGTAGAGGGGCTATAAAGTCATGATTATGGAGGGGGTAGAGGGGCTATAAAGTCATGATTATGGAGGGGGTAGAGGGGCTATAAAGTCATGATTATAAAGGGGGTAGAGGGGCGATAAAGTCATGATTATGGAGGGGGTAGAGGGGCTATAAAGTCATGATTATAAAGGGGGTAGAGGGGCGATAAAGTCATGATTATGGAGGGGGTAGAGGGGCTATAAAGTCATGATTATAAAGGGGGTAGAGGGGCTATAAAGTCATGATTATGGAGGGGGTAGAGGGGCTATAAAGTCATGATTGTAGAGGGGCTATAAAGTCATGATTATAAAGGGGGTAGAGGGGCGATAAAGTCATGATTATGGAGGGGGTAGAGGGGCTATAAAGTCATGATTATGGAGGGGGTAGAGGGGCTATAAAGTCATGATTATGGAGGGGGTAGAGGGGCTATAAAGTCATGATTATGGAGGGGGTAGAGGGGCTATAAAGTCATGATTATGGAGGGGGTAGAGGGGCTATAAAGTCATGATTATGGAGGGGGTAGAGGGGCGATAAAGTCATGATTATGGAGGGGGTAGAGGGGCTATAAAGTCATGCTTTCCATTTTGTTTTGTGTTATCAGGGCAGCGAAGGAGGATATAAAAGGTGACTGAGGGCTTTGAGGTGGGCTGCTGTAGCAGACTCCATATTAGCCTCTGCATGTGCTTACTAACGAGACCGGCTGCAGTAGATTATACCGGCAATGTCATAGAACTATTACACACAGAAAGGCATTTTTATGTTGACGTTCCACTGACTGTCTGGAGTCACACATGCCTTATCAGCCAACAGACAGTCTGTTCTTAAAACCATGGGTTGAATGGAGGACATCGAGGATAACAAATATTTTAAATTCACATATACATGAATTCAAAGACTCTGGTTAAATTTGATAAACAGGTCAAATTAAAGCAAACCAGGGTTAGCACCCTATCTGGTAGCCTATTCCCTATATAGTGCACTACGTTCGACCAGATCCCTTGCCTCTAGTCAAAAGTTGTGCACTATATAGGGAATCAGGAGGAGTTAGAAGGTCACAGGAGGAGTTAGAAGCCAGGCTCTTTTCCTGATTCCTATTAACATGGACGACCCTTTTTCTATCAGAATCCTGCCTTGCTTGGAGAACCACCCTCTTTACTCCACTTTCCCTTTGATCTGTGCTGCTCTGCAGACCAGGGCCTAAAGCCAGAGAAGAGATTGCTCCACAGAAACAGAGAGGATGTTTGTGCCTCAGGCCTTGACACCGATAGTAAATCACTCTCCAGGATGACCCCCACCCCATCCCTAACCCCCTCCGCACAAACCCCCATTTAAAAAACGGGCAATTTCAAGATCTGGTCCTCATAGATATTGTCTAAATATCAGCCCCACCCCATTCTCCTGTTCACCTCAAATTGTGCGATTGGACAAAAAGTGTAGATCCTAACATAAACAGAAGGGAGAAACGACAATGGAATCGTCAGAGAAAATAACCGAACGTGCAATACACATGACTATACGTCCTGATTGTCCTCCTTCACAACTTCTGTGCACGTTGCACGTGTATAAAACTACCAAACCCCCCCTGGTGGGTTCTTAACGAAACAGCGGAGCTGTCCCTGTGGGACCACTGGGTTTGTGGGTGTGACGGCTATGTGATACACCTCGATAGAGGAGATGCACTGAATATTTATGAAAGTGTATCAGGTTCCTCTGCCAGGCTTCCTCCTGCCCTGTGGTTGGTATGGTAAGAAGAGCCCCCCCCCCACTAGGGAGATCGATACTGTCCAGGGAGCGCTGCAACAACACTGGCTCTGCTCCATTAGAGCAGAGGATGTGTCTCAAATGACACCCTATTCCCTATATAGGTGCTGGTCAAAATAAGTGCACTATATAGTGAATAGGATGCCACTTTGGACGCATTTGGGAGGCAGGCAGAACGTCAGCAGACACAGAACGCCTGGAGAGGAAGGAGAGGAGAGAGAGAGAGAGAGAGAGAGAGAGAGAGAGAGAGGAGAGAAGTGTCACCCTGTTCCATATATCACCCTGATGACCCGTCATAAAGCAGTGTCCCCGACCCTCCTCCTCCACCTCATCCCCCTCTCCTCCTCCACCCCCTCCCCCTCTCCTCATCCCCCTCTCCTCCTCCACCCCCCCCCTCTCCTCATCCCCCTCTCCTCCTCCACCTCATCCCCCTCTCCTCCTCCACCTCATCCCCCTCTCCTCATCCCCCTCTCCTCCTCCACCTCATCCCCCTCTCCTCCTCCACCTCATCCCCCTCTCCTCATCCCCCTCTCCTCCTCCACCTCATCCCCCTCTCCTCCTCCACCTCATCCCCCTCTCCTCCTCCACCTCATCCCCCTCTCCTCATCCCCCTCTCCTCCTCCACCTCATCCCCCTCTCCTCCTCCACCTCATCCCCCTCTCCTCCTCCACTTTATCCCCCTCTCCTCCTCCACCGTATCCCCCTCTCCTCCTCCACCTCATCCCCCTCTCCTCCTCCACCTCATCCCCGACCCTCCTCCTCCACCTCATCCCCGACCCTCCTCCTCCACCTCATCCCCCTCTCCTCCTCCACCTCATCCCCCTCTCCTCCACCACCTCATCCCCGACCCTCCTCCTCCACCTCATCCCCCTCTCCTCCTCCACCTCATCCCCCTCTCCTCCTCCACCTCATCCCCTCTCCTCCTCCTCCACCTCATCCCCGACCCTCCTCCTCCACCTCATCCCCCTCTCTTCCTCCACCTCATCCCCCTCTCCTCCTCCACCTCATCCCCGACCCTTCTCCTCCACCTCATCCCCCTCTCCTCCTCCACCTCATCCCCGACCCTCCTCCTCCACCTCATCCCCGTCTGCTAAATGGCATATTATTATTATTATTATTATTAATGTAGTAACAACACTGTAATAACATGGTTCTTTATTTGACAAGGTGTTGATCTAACTGATAAAGGATTGTTTGATTGTTGACTGGATTACAGTAAGGAGATCCCACCATAGAAATATAGTCTATAAAACGGGCCTCCCCATTCAAGTCAACCATGGCATCCTGGGTGGACTAGAAGACCATGTAACAGTAACATTGCAAATGTTAGACGTCCCCACCCCTTTCTAGAGATTATATTTCTATGTGTCACACAGCTACTGTGGTGATGATTGGAACAGGTCAAGATGACTACATGGTCAGGGATTTATTATCTGTAGTGATGATTGGAACAGGTCAAGATGACTACATGGCTCAACTCAATGACACATGAGAGTCTGGAAGAAGACAAGACATAACACATAAGCATGTGGGTCTCATTGAAGACTATTGGCTCTTTTCAATCAAGTGTTCCTGAGGTAACAGGAAACACAACACAAGTGTCAGTTAAACTTAATCCTGGTCAACAGCATCTTGGTAGCAGGACAATGTTTAATCCAGTGAAGAGCCTGGCTGTCAGCATCATTTAACCCACTTGGCCCTAGTGCTGGCTGGCTTGCCTTCACCTCCACCTCCCCCCTCCCCACTACACCCCCCCCCACCCCCCCCCCCCCCCCCCACCCCCCCCTCCAACCCTAGCGTAAAGAACCCTGTCAAGTACCCTTCAACATTTACAAGCCTTTAATAGGCTTATGCATAGTTATGGGCTCTGAGGTTTGTTAGTATTTTCCTGTGGAACTCAGGCTTGCTGCTGCCTCTTCATCTGACCTGTCATAGTGGATATAGGTGTGTTTTGTTTGTATCCATCAGGATAGTCCAGGGTGCTGCTGCTGTGCTCCTCTATATCCTAACACTCTATTTGACCTAGTAGTGCAGCGTTTCCCAAACACTTCACAGCTTCTTCAAATGATCAAAGCTTGATGATTAGGTGATTACTTGAATCAGCTGTGTAGTGTTAGGGCAAAAAAGAAAACGTGCACCGAGTTTGAGAAACGCTGCACTAGATAATACAGACCAACTGCAGGTGATTTATGAAAAATGTATTTCATTTTAATGTGTGTATCATCCTACTCTGTTCTCGTCCTACTCTGTTCTCGTCCTACTCTGTTCTCGTCCTACTCTGTCCTCGTCCCACTCTGTCCTCGTCCCACTCTGTTCTCGTCCTACTCTGTTCTCGTCCTACTCTGTCCTCGTCCCACTCTGTTCTCGTCCTACTCTGTTCTCGTCCTACTCTGTCCTCATCCCACTCTGTCCTCGTCCTACTCTGTTCTCGTCCCACTCTGTTCTCGTCCTACTCTGTTCTCGTCCTACTCTGTTCTCGTCCTACTCTGTCCTCGTCCTACTCTGTTCTCGTCCTACTCTACTCTCTCATTAATATTTCCATGTGAAGCTGGTTGACAAGGTGTGTGTGTGTGTGTGTGTGTGGGTGTGTGGGTGTGGGTGTGGGTGTGTGTGTGTGTGTGTGTGTGTGTGTGTGTGTGTGTGTGTGTGGGTGTGTGGGTGTGTGGGTGTGTGGGTGTGGGTGTGGGTGTGTGGGTGTGGGTGTGGGTGTGGGTGTGTGTGTGGGTGTGGGTGTGGGTGTGTGTGTGTGGGTGTGGGTGTGGGCGTGGGTGTGGGTGTGTGTGTGTGTGTGTGTGTGTGTGTGTGTGTGTGATGGATGGAGCAGTAGAGGCTCCTCAAGGGAGGAAGGGGAGGACCATCCTCCTCAGTGAATTTCATAAAAATTAAAATAGTGAAACATTAAAAGAGTTATCCTTTTTAGATAAAACTATACTAAATATATTCACGTCACCAAATCATTGATTAAAACACACTGTTTTGAAATTAAGGTCTACAGTAGCCTCAACAGCACTCTGTAGGGTAGCACCACGGTGTAGCCGGAGGACAGCTAGTTTCCGTCTTCTGGGTACATTGACTTCAATACAAAACCTTGGAGACTCATGGTTCTCACCCCCTTCCATAGACTTACACAGTAATTATGCCAACTTCCGGAGGACGTCCTCCAACCTATCAGAGCTCTTGCAGCATGAACTGACATGTTGTCCACCCAATCAAAGGATCAGAGAATGAATCTAGTACTGAATGCATAAGATACAGCTAGCTAGCACTGCAGTGCATAAAATGTGGTGAGTAGTTGACTCAAAGAGAAAGACAATAGTTGAACAGTTTTGAACCAATTAATTTTGTAAAAAATAAACGAGAAGTGAGAGAGAGAGACAGAGCTAGCTATATTTCATATTTTTTCACTTTCACTTACTTATCTAGAGAATGCAGCTAGCTAGTTTAGCCTACTCAAACACCCGGCTCAAACAGAAAGGGATGCTATGTTAGCTAGCTGGCTATCCAACACTGGAACTCTTCCAAGTCAAGGTACGTTTTTGGTTTGATTACACTGTACTGCATGATTGTAGTGGGTTTACTAACGTGTTAGTTCTAGTAGCTATGTTGACTATGACTTTATAATATGGTGACAACGATGTAGGCTGTGTGTAGCGGTTATGATATGAAGGTTTGGCTTGGAAAGCTTTTTTTGCCTGGTCACAGACGGCTGATGTGTTGTGCCCTGAATTCCACAAGCGAAGGGAAAAGGTGAGAGGAGGAGAGCGCGTAGATGCGAGAATTAATTATACAGCAATCAAAGGGATCATGCTGTATGTGGCTGCTATGAAAGTGAACCGTGTTTTGATTCATTCTGCCGATTCTGCTGAAAAAACTTTTCTTAAACGGAAGCAAACGGAACGAAACGGGGATAAACATACCTGAATTTGTCCAATAGAAACTCTCGTTTGCAACTGTTGGACTAATGATTACGCCCTAGATCAGCTAGGCGGTACTGAATGTGTCAATGTCTGTCACCTTGATTACACACATTTTTCTTCTCGACCTTTGCACCTAGCGTATGTTGTAAACTTTCATTCATAGGCTAGGTTGTAGCAACCTCATGATGGGTACAGGGAACATTTGAGTATCATGTAGTAGCCTAAACCTATCGATGTTACATTGAACTGGGTGAATGGAATATGAATGACAGTCATCCAATATGCTGTAATAGAAATAAGGCCATGCTCATAAAAACATTTATAATCCTCCCTCATCTTAAACAGTACCGACCGCCACTGTGATGGAGGTGGTGTGATGGTGTGTGATGGTATGTGATGGAGGTACTGTGATGGTGTTTGATTAAGGTAGTGTGAAGGTGTGTGATGGGGTTTGATGGAGATAGTGTGAAGGTGAATGATGGTATGTGATGGAGGTAGTGTGGCACACTGGCATTCACAGGGTGTATTCCAAATAACACCCTATTCTCTATATAGTGCACTACTTTTGACCAGGACATATAGGGCTCTGGTGAAAAGTAGTGCACTATGTAGGGAATAGTTTGACACAGTGTTTTCCAACTCTCCGATTCTCTCCAACCTCCAGAAACTTCACCAGGTTGTCCTTGCGGTATGTGCTTTCCTTGCCTGATATAGGGAGCAGAGGTCTGTCAGAAACACAGAGGGACATTAAATGGGTAACGGGGAAGGCAAGGCCTCTCTGAAACTCTAGCCTTCCACCCTGAACTATGGGTAACGGGGAAGGCAAGGCCACTCGGAGACTCTAGCCTTCCACCCTGAACTATGGGTAACGGGGAAGGCAAGGCCACTCGGAGACTCTAGCCTTCCACCCTGAACTATGGGTAACGGGGAAGGCAAGGCCTCTCGGAGACTCTAGCCTTCCACCCTGAACTATGGGTAACGGGGAAGGCAAGGCCACTCGGAGACTCTAGCCTTCCACCCTGAACTATGGGTAACGGGGAAGGCAAGGCCACTCGGAGACTCTAGCCTTCCACCCTGAACTATGGGTAACGGGGAAGGCAAGGCCTCTCTGAAACTCTAGCCTTCCACCCTGAACTATGGGTAACGGGGAAGGCAAGGCCACTCGGAGACTCTAGCCTTCCACCCTGAACTATGGGTAACGGGGAAGGAAAGGCCTCTCTGAAACTCTAGCCTTCCACCCTGAACTATGGGTAACGGGGAAGGCAAGGCCTCTCGGAGACTCTAGCCTTCCACCCTGAACTATGGGTAACGGGGAAGGCAAGGCCACTCGGAGACTCTAGCCTTCCACCCTGAACTATGGGTAACGGGGAAGGAAAGGCCACTCGGAGACTCTAGCCTTCCACCCTGAACTATGGGTAACGGGGAAGGCAAGGCCACTCGGAGACTCTAGCCTTCCACCCTGAACTATGGGTAACGGGGAAGGCAAGGCCACTCGGAGACTCTAGCCTTCCACCCTGAACTAATACTGGGGACACAAATTAAACCATGAACCATTTTCACACTAAACGTTCAGAGAAGAATCCTCCCCTTCATCTACACTCGATTTGAAGTGGATTTAACTAGTGACATCAATAAGGGATCATAGCTTTCACCTGGTCAGTCTATGTCATGGAAAGAGCAGGTGTTCCTAATTGTATACTCAGTGTATATTCTATTATACTGACAATGACAGAAACTCCAAACTGTTGAACTCCCCAAAAATATTAATTTCTTTCTTCAGCACAAAGGAAACAACATGTCAGTCAGAGGTTTGTTTGTTTATGGGGGCAGAATAATGTTTTCTGCATAGAAACAGCAACCTCTGGCGCTAATATCCCACCCTGTCTGTGAAACACACTCTGCGTCCCTGCGGTCGACTGGCAGCTTGGCATCAATGGATGAGATGAAAGGCGCCACTGGAAAGAAAGAAGGAGGGGGGAGAGAGAGAGAGAGAGAGAGAGAGGGAGAGAGAGAGAGAGAGAGATGGGGGGGGGGGGGGGGCATCATAGCCCAATAAACTGCATGAAATTAAGAAATGCTATAGATTTTTATTTTTTATTTTTTATTTTACCTTTATTTAACTAGGCAAGTCAATTAAGAACTAATTCTTATTTACAATGACGGCCTACACCGGCCAAACCCGGACGACGCTGGGCCAATTGTGCGCCGCCCTATGGGACTCCCAATCACGGCCGGTTGTGATACAGCCTGGAATCGAACCAGGGGGTCTGTAGTGACGCCTCAAGCACTGAGATGCAGAGCCTTAGACCACTGCGCCACTCGGGATAGTGTAGAAACCTGCCAAAGAACATTTGGCCAAAGACAAATCCAATCCCTCCTAGACAACTTCCTGGACAAAATGTTTCCCTGAAATAGTGAAGGTGTAAACTTAGCAGTAGAAAGCCTGAACAGTGTTTTTGACGTATCAGCTAACATATCAAATAAAAACAATTCAAGCAGAAAACATAAGACAATTAACAGCAATGAGAAATGGTTTGATGAAGAATGGAAAAACCTAAGAAAGAAATTGAGAAACCTATCCAACAAAAAATACAGAGGAAAATTGGAAAACCCTGAACAAACAGCAACACAAAGAGCTATCTATCTAAAATGGAGATGTATGGATAAACCACTTCTCCAACCTTTTCGGCCAAATAACAAATAACCAAGAGCAAAAACATATCCATGATACTTTACAAAACTGTCAGGTATTAAAGACTACCAGAACCCACTGGAATCTTGAATTACATTGGATGAGCTACAGGACAAAATACAAACCCTCCAACCCAAAAAGGCCTGTGGTGTTGATGGTATCCTAAATCAAATGATAAAATATAGAGACCACAAATTCAAGTTGCTATACTCAAACTCGACAACATTATCCTCAGCTCTGGCATCTTCCCCAATATTTGGAACCAAGGTCTGATCACACCAATCCACAAAAGTATAGAAAATCTGACCCCAATAATTACCGTGGAATCTGTGTCAACAGTAACCTCAGAAAAATCCTCTTCAGTATCATCAACAGCAGTCTCCAACATTTCCTCAGTGAAAACAATGTTGTGAGCAAATATCAAATTGGCTTCTTACCAGATTACCGTACGACAGACCACGTATACACACTGCACACCCTAATTGACAAACAAACAAACCAAAACAAAAGCAAAGTATTTTCATGCTTTGTTGATTTCAAAAAAGCTTTTGACCCAATTTTGCATGAGGGCCTGTTGTATAAACTGTTGGGAGGGAAAACGAAATATTACAAAATTTACATTTACATTTTAGTCATTTAGCAGACGCTCTTATCCAGAGCGACTTACAGGAGCAATTAGGGTTAAGTGCCTTGCTTAATTTTTCACCTAGTCGGCTCGGGGATTAGAACCAGCGACCTTTCGGTTACTGGCACAACGCTCTTACCCACTAAGCTACCTGCCCCCTCTTTTTTTTAAATCAATGTACACAAACAATAAGTGTGTGGTCGATATTGCCACAGAATTCTTCCCTGGGGGCCAGGAGGTGAGACAGGGATGCAGCTTGAGCCCTACTCTCTTCAACATTTATATAATTGAATTGGCGATAGCACTAGAACAGTCAGCAGCACAACATGCTTGACTCTGAAATCAAATGTCCAAAAAGAGTCTTGATGATCATCCAGGTGCTTTTTGTCAAACTTGAGTCAACTTTTTGTACGGCATGGGTCCCATTATGCCTGGCGAAAACCAAACACTGTATTCCACAGTAAGAACCTCATACCAACGGTCAAGCATGGTGGTGGTGGTAGTGTGATGGTTTGGGGATGCTTTGCTGCCTCAGGACCTGGACGACTTGCCTTAATAGAAGGAACCATGAATTCTGCTCTGTATCATAGAATTCTACATGAGAATGTCAGGCCATCCGTCTGTGAGCTGAAGCTGAAGCGCAGCTCGTTCATGCAGCAAGACAATGATCCAAAACACACAATCAAGTCTACATTAAAATGGTTAAAAAGCAACACATTTGAAGTTTCGTAATGGCCTAGTCAAAGTCCAGACCTAATCCCAATTGAGATGTTGTGGCAGGACTTGAAACGAGCAGTTCATGCTTGAAAACCCACAAATTTTGCTGAGTTAAAGCAGTTCTGCATGCAAGAGTGGGCCAAAATTCCTCCACAGCGATGTGAGAGACTGATCAACAACTAGAGGAAGCATTTGGTTGAAGTCATTGCAGCTAAAGGTGGCGCAATTCCTTTTTCACACAGGTGAACTGGGTGTTGGATAACTTTGTTAATTAAATAAATAAAATAAGTATAATTTTTTTGTGTTGTTTGTAAACTCTGGTTCCCTTTATCTAATATTAGGTTTTGGTTGAAGATCTATTAACATGAAGTCAAATATATGCAAAAATAGAGAAAATTAGAAAGCGGGCAAATACTTTTTCACGGCCCTGTACCTTGAGTTGAGGCCTTTTCAGAACCACCAACCATTACATTTATGTTACCTGTAGTTGAGTTGAGGCCTAGCTAAGTGCCTGTGCAGTAAAAGGATACTTCCCTCTTTGCTTGTCTCCTGCATGCTCTCCATCCCAGGAAGGGCAGCTGCCACGCGCCGAAACAGCTGAAAGAGAGATAAAAAAAAAGAGAGAGAGAGAGAGAGAGAAAGAAACAGAGAGAGAGATAAAGATTAAAAGAGATAGAGGGATGGAGGGAGAGAGAGAGAGTGTGAGAGAGAGAGAGGGAAAGAGAGATAAATATATTTATATATATATATATAGAGAGAGAGAGAGAGAGAGGGAGGGAGAGAGCGAAAGAGAGATAGAGAGAGGGAGGGAGGGAGGGAGAGAGAGGGGGGAGGGAGAGAGAGGGAGGGAGAGAGAGACGAGATAGAGACAGAGAGAGGGGGGTGAGAGACAGAGAGAGAGAGAGAGAGAGAGAGAGAGAGAGAGAGAGAGAGAGAGAGTTAGTACACTGTGACCCATGCAATGTCCATAACCGGGGAGAGTCTGTCTGCTACCCAACAGACAGAGAGAATGTGTCATCCATCCATCGCCGTCACCTGTGGACAACCCAATCACCTTACTGAAACAGGAAGCTCCAGCATGCACTGGGCCAGGGATATAGCTCACACACTATAAAGCACTCACACAGTCAGTCAGTCAGTCACTCACACAGTCAGTCAGTCAGTCAGTCAGTCAGTCAGTCAGTCAGTCAGTCAGTCAGTCAGTCAGTCAGTCACACCGGTGATAGCCAGCATGACATCCTCTTTCAGTCTCACTGGATGAGTTGGGTGATAGCCAGCTTGACATCCTCTTTCAGTCTCACTGGATGAGTTGGGTGATAGCCAGCTTGACATCCTCTTTCAGTCTCACTGGATGAGTTGGGTGATAGCCAGCTTGACATACCCTCTCAGTCTCACTGGATGAGTTGGGTGATAGCCAGCTTGACGTACCCTCTCAGTCTCACTGGATGAGTTGGGTGATAGCCAGCTTGACATACCCTCTCAGTCTCACTGGATGAGTTGGGTGATAGCCAGCTTGACATCCTCTTTCAGTCTCACTGGATGAGTTGGGTGATAGCCAGCTTGACATCCTCTTTCAGTCTCACTGGATGAGTTGGGTGATAGCCAGCTTGACATACCCTCTCAGTCTCACTGGATGAGTTGGGTGATAGCCAGCTTGACATCCTCTTTCAGTCTCACTGGATGAGTTGGGTGATAGCCAGCTTGACATACCCTCTCAGTCTCACTGGATGAGTTGGGTGATAGCCAGCTTGACATCCTCTTTCAGTCTCACTGGATGAGCTGGGTGATAGCCAGCTTGACATCCTCTTTCAGTCTCACTGGATGAGTTGGGTGATAGCCAGCTTGACATACCCTCTCAGTCTCACTGGATGAGTTGGGTGATAGCCAGCTTGACATACCCTCTCAGTCTCACTGGATGAGTTGGGTGATAGCCAGCTTGACATCCTCTTTCAGTCTCACTGGATGAGTTGGGTGATAGCCAGCTTGACATCCTCTTTCAGTCTCACTGGATGAGTTGGGTGATAGCCAGCTTGACATACCCTCTCAGTCTCACTGGATGAGTTGGGTGATAGCCAGCTTGACATACCCTCTCAGTCTCACTGGATGAGTTGGGTGATAGCCAGCTTGACATACCCTCTCAGTCTCACTGGATGAGTTGGGTGATAGCCAGCTTGACATACCCTCTCAGTCTCACCGGATGAGTTGGGTGATAGCCAGCTTGACGTACCCTCTCAGTCTCACCGGATGAGTTGGGTGATAGCCAGCTTGACATACCCTCTCAGTCTCACTGGATGAGTTGGGTGATAGCCAGCTTGACGTACCCTCTCAGTCTCACCGGATGAGTTGGGTGATAGCCAGCTTGACATACCCTCTCAGTCTCACTGGATGAGTTGGGTGATAGCCAGCTTGACGTACCCTCTCAGTCTCACTGGATGAGTTGGGTGATAGCCAGCTTGACATCCTCTTTCAGTCTCACTGGATGAGTTGGGTGATAGCCAGCTTGACATACCCTCTCAGTCTCACTGGATGAGTTGGGTGATAGCCAGCTTGACATACCCTCTCAGTCTCACTGGATGAGTTGGGTGATAGCCAGCTTGACATACCCTCTCAGTCTCACTGGATGAGTTGGGTGATAGCCAGCTTGACATACCCTCTCAGTCTCACTGGATGAGTTGGGTGATAGCCAGCTTGACATACCCTCTCAGTCTCACTGGATGAGTTGGGTGATAGCCAGCTTGACGTACCCTCTCAGTCTCACTGGATGAGTTGGGTGATAGCCAGCTTGACGTACCCTCTCAGTCTCACTGGATGAGTTGGGTGATAGCCAGCTTGACATCCTCTTTCAGTCTCACTGGATGAGTTGGGTGATAGCCAGCTTGACATCCTCTTTCAGTCATACCACTTACATCTGTGGTGCCATTCTGGGCGGCCACTGCCCTCTCATTACATTCAAGTCCCAATTATAGTACATCTGTGATCTCTCATAGTACAGGAGGAAGAGGGATGGATCATTAGAGCTACTCAATGACTTCCCAGAGGCCCCTTCTGGTCTCTCAGTGGCGTGTGTGTGTGTGTGTGTGTGTGTGTGTGTGTGTCACACTAGCTTGTTACTATAGTGTTCCCCACCAGGGAAGTCCGCCAGACAGGCCCGGGTCCACACAGAGCCACTGCACTGGGACGGATCACCTCAATCTGCCAAAGGTTACAACAAGTCCTGCGTCCCAAATGTCACCCAGTTCCCTTTATAGTGCACCACTTTTGACCAGGCCCCCCATTAAAGCCACCCAGTTCCCTTTATAGTGCACCACTTTTGACCGGGCCCCCCATTAAAGCCACCCAGTTCCCTTAATAGTGCACCACTTTTGACCGGGCCCCCCATAAAAGCCATTTAGGACGCACTAAAGGAGTGTCACCGAAAACAAAAATGTCAGGGCGGTCATTTAATGCGTTTTTGGTTTGAAGGGATTTTAGCTACTGTTCCTACAAGCAAATCTATCAAAATATCCTCATTTGACCTTCATGGACCTGGACATGAAATCCTAGATAAAAGCATGACGCAAGAAAGCATTAAGCTCTATTTACCATCATTGTATTGTCTGTCATTTAAAAAGCATAAAAGCAGCTACAAATTCACTTAGTCTGGATGAAGATATTATTTATTTGGCCTCTTGTTTCTTTGGTGGCTATTTTTAAAGCATAAACCTTCTGAAACTTGGTTAAATAAATAAATGTTGTTCTCTAATTCTCGCAAAAAAAAATTCAGATGGACTACATGTTTATTCATTGAACGGTTTTCCCATCGATTGGGTTCCCGCCTATAAATATCTGGGCATTTGGATTGACAAGGATTTAACATTTCAAAAACATAAGATTGTGCAGTCAACTTTCCTGCCAGTTATTTGTCCACTTCTCTTAAACCTCTGAATGCCGTCTACCATAGTGCCCTTTATCACAGGTGACAGTTCTAATACGCATCACTGCATCCTGTATCAAAAGGTTGTCTGGTCCTCATTAAAGTCCCGTAGATTCACTTCATTATTCCCTTTCTGTTTACAAAAGCTCTACTACACAAGCTTCTGACTTACCTAACCTCTTTGTTAAAGCATAAAAAGCATGAGTTACCGAACCCGTTCACAGTGCTGGTGAAATCTCGAGGTTCCTCGGGTCTCCACCAAATTAGGTAAATCCGCCTTCAGTTTTTATTTTTTGGGAATGTTTGTGTTGAATTTGTTCCCATTCCCTTTGTGATTGTTCTGAAGAAGGCCATTGAAGGCCGAAACATCAATATTTTAAACTTGTCTAAAAAACAAACATAAAATACATAAAAAAATAACATATTTTTAATGGTGAGCGAGCGTTCCGCCTTTTCCTGTCCAATATTGAATTTGTTGAAATTGTTTTCCTCAGGGCAACATTGAAAATGACACACTGGTCTCAATGGGCTCCCCTGATTTAAATAAAAGTTAAATAAAAAATGTATCCATTATAAAGTAATCTGGTGATCCAAAACCTAGTCAGCCTCCATTTATCTGAGGCATTATCTGAGGCGTTATCGGTCAATTCCTACTTGAAGCCAACTGAGACTGTGTCTATTTCCTAAATTATATCCTATTCCCTACATAGTGCACGTATGGACCCTGGTCAAAACTAGTGCACTGTAAAGGAAATCGGCTGCCAGTTGAGAAGCAGACAGTAACACTCTCATCGCTATTCCCTGGGCCTTGTTCCCTGGTTCATAATGGTATCAAACAGCACAGACATACCCCAGATCTTGCTGCTTATATTCGGGATCATAAAAGGCACAGGAGGCTGGACATGAATATATGGAACAGGGAGAGGCAGCCATTAGACCAATCTCTTCTGTCTCTCTCTCTTTCAATCTCTTCTCTCTCTCTCTCTCTCTCTCTTTCAATCTCTCCTCTCTCTCTCTCTCTCTTTCAATCTCTTCTCTCTCTCTCTCTCTCTTTCAATCTCTTCTCTCTCTCTCTCTCTCTGTCTCTCTCTCTCTCTCCTCTCTCTCTCTCTCTTTCAATCTCTTCTGTCTCTCTCTCTCTCTCTCTCTTTCAATCTCTCCTCTCTCTCTCTCTCTCTGTCTCTCTCTCTCTCTCCTCTCTCTCTCTCTCTTTCAATCTCTTCTCTCTCTCTCTCTCTCTGTCTCTCTCTCTCTCTCCTCTCTCTCTCTCTCTTTCAATCTCTTCTCTCTCTCTCTCTCTCTCTGTCTCTCTCTCTCTCTCTCCTCTCTCTCTCTCTCTTTCAATCTCTTCTCTCTCTCTCTCTCTCTCTCTCTCTCTCTCTCTCTCTCTCTTTCAATCTCTTCTCTCTCTCTCTCTCTCTCTCAATCTCTTCTCTCTCTGTCTCTCTCTCTCTCTCTCTCTCTTTCAATCTCTCTCTCTCTCTCTCTCTCTCTCTCTCTCTCTCTCTCTTTCAATCTCTCTCTCTCTCTCTCTCTCTCTCTCTCTCTCTTTCAATCTCTTCTCTCTCTCTCTCTCTCTCTCTCTCTCTCTCTCTCTCTCTCTCTCTCTCTCTCTCTTCTCTCTCTCTCTCTCTCTCTCTTTCAATCTCTTCTCTCTCTCTCTCTCTCTCTCTCTCTCTCTTTTCTCTCTCTCTTTCTCTCTCTCTTTCAATCTCTTCTCTCTCTCTCTCTCTCTTTCAATCTCTTCTCTCTCTCTCTCTCTCTTTCAATCTCTTCTGTCTCTCTCTCTCTCTTTCAATCTCTTCTCTCTCTCTCTCTCTCTTTCAATCTCTCCTCTCTCTCTCTCTCTCTTTTCTCTCTCTCTTTCTCTCTCTCTTTCAATCTCTCCTCTCTCTCTCTCGCTCTCAATTTCCCCTCTCTCTCTCTCGCTCTCAATTTCTCCTCTCTCTCTGTCTCTCTCTCTCTGTCTCTGTCTCTCTCAATCTCTTCTCTCGCTCTTTCAATCTCTCCTCTCTCTCTCTCTTTCAATCTCTCCTCTCTCTCTCTCGCTCTCAATTTCTCTCTCTGTCTCTCTCTCTCTCTCTCTCTCTCTCTCTCTCGCTCTCTCTCTCTCTCTTTCTCTCTCTCTCTCTCTTTCAATCTCTTCTCTCTCCCTCTTTCAATCCCTCCTCTCTCCCTCTTTCAATCTCCCTCTCTCTCTCTCTCTCTCTCTCTCTCTCTCTCTCTCTCTCTCAATCTCTTCTTGCTCTCTCTTCTCTCTCTCTCTTTCAATCTTTTCTCTCTCTCTCTTTCAATCTCCTCTCTCTTTCAATCTATTCAATCTCCTCTCTCTCTCGTTCAGTCTCTTCAATCTCCTCTCTCTCTTTCAATCTATTCAATCTCCTCTTTCAATCTCTCCAATATCCTCTCTCTCTCTCTATAAAACAAATCATTCAACAACAAAAAACAAGTTCAGTATTTAACTGTAACACAGCTATTCACTAAACCTCCTGAATTCATTGTGTGACAAGAAATACAGTGCCTTCAGAAAGTATTTATACCCCTTCACTTTTAGTATTTATACCCCTTCACGAGGGCTGCCTCGCTTCTAGTCCTTAGGAAACTTTGCAGTATTTTGTTTTTTTAATGTATTATTTCTTACATGGTTAGCCCAGAAAATCTTAAGTGTTATTACATAAAGCCGGGAAGAACTATTGGATATCAGAGTGGCGTCAACTTACCAGCACTTCGACCAGGAATACAACTTTACCGAAGCGGATCCTTTGTCCGCACCACCCAGGGCATTTGAAACTGATTCCAGAGGCCCGACCCAAAACAACGCTGCCAGAGGAGAGGCAGCCAGAGCGGTCTTCTACATTTACATTTTAGTCATTTAGCAGACGCTCTTATCCAGAGCGACTTACAGGAGCAATTAGGGTTAAGTGCCTTGCTTAAGGGCACATCAACAGATTTTTCACCTAGCCAGCTCGGGGATTAGAACCAGCGACCTTTCGGTTACTGGCACAACACTCTTACCCACTAAGCTACCTGCCGCCCATAGTCAGACGTAGGAGGCGCACACACCACCCATCGCTTCCGAGTATATTACTCGCTAATGTCCAGTCCCTAGATAACAACGTTGACGAGATCAGGGCAAGGGTTGCTGTCCAGAGAGACATCAGGGATTGTAACATACTCTGTTTCACGGAAACATGGCTCTCTCGGGATATACTGTCCCCGTCCATACAGCCATCTGGGTTCTCAGTACATCGCGCCGACAGGAATAAACATCTCTCCGTGAAGAAGAAGGGTCGGCATTTGACTGTGAGGATGTCTAGGTCAGGTGAACAAAATGACTTGAGTTCCTGTATGTTGTTACAATTACACCATGAGTCCTTAGTCATGATTAAGGACTCATGGTGTAATTCTAACAACATACAGAAACTTAAGTCATTTTGTTCACCTGACCTAGAATTCCTCACAATCAAATGCTGACCATGTTATCTCCCAAGATAATTCTCTCTGGTTATAGTCACGGCCGTGTATATCCCCACTCAAGCCGATACCACGACGGCCCTCAAAGAACTTAACTGGACTTTATGCAAACTGGAAATCATATATCCTGAGGCTGCATTTATTGTAGCTGTGGATTTTAACAAAGCAAATTTGAGAAAAGGGCTACGTAAATTCTATCAGCATATTGACTGTAGCACTCGCGCTGGTAAAACACTGGATCATTGCTACACTAAATTCTGCGATGCATACAAGGCCTTCCCCGCCCTCCTTACTTCAAATCTGACCACGACTCCATTTTGCTCCTCCCTTCCTATAGGCAGAAACTCAAACGGGAAGCACCCGTGTTAAGGACTATTCAACGCTGGTCTGACCAATCGGAATCCACGCTTCAAGATTGTTTTGATCACGCAGACTGGGATATGTTCCGGGTAGCCTCTGAGAATAATATAGATGTATACGCTGATTCGGTGAGTGGGTTTATAAGGAAGTGTATAGGAGATGTCGTACCCACTGTGACTATTAAAACCTACCCTAACCAGAAACCGTGGATAGATGGCAGCATTCGCGAAAAACTGAATGCACGAACCACCGCATTTAACCATGGCAAGGTGACTGGGAATATGGCAGAATACAAACAGTGTAGCTACTCACTCCGCAAGGCAATTAAACTGGCAAAACATCAGTATAGAGACAAAGTGGAGTCACAATTCAACGGCTCAGACACGAGACGTATGTGGCAGGGTCTACAGACAATCACGGACAACTACAGGAAAACCGGCCACGTCGCGGACACCGACGTCTTGCTCCCAGACAAGCTAAACATCTTCTTCGCCCGCTTTGAGGATAACACAGTGCCATCGACGCGGCCCACTACCAAGGACTGTGGGCTCTCCTTCTCCGTGGCCGACGTGAGTAAGACATTTAAACGTGTTAACCCTCGCAAGGCTGCCGGCCCAGGCGGCATTCCTAGCCGCGTCCTCAGAGCATGTGCAGACCAGCTGGCTGGAGTGTTTACGGACATATTCAATCTCTCACTATCCCAGTCTGCTGTCCCCACATGCTTCAAGATGGCCACCATTGTTCCTGTACCCAAGAAAGCAAAGGTAACTGAACTAAATGACTATCGCCCCGTAGCACTCACCTCTGTCATTATGAAGTGCTTTGAGAGACTACTCAAGGATCATATTACCTCTACCCTACCTGTCACCCTAGACCCACTTTAATTTGCTTACCGCCCCAATAGATCCACAGACGATGCAATCGCCATCACACTGGACACTGCCCTATCCCATCTGGACAAGAGGAATACCTATGTAAGAATGCTGTTCATTGACTATAGCTCAGCATTCAACACCATAGTACCCTCCAAGCTCATCATTAAGCTCGAGGCCCTGGGTCTGAACCCCACCCTGTGCAACTGGGTCCTGGACTTCCTGACGGGCCGCCCCCAGGTGGTGAAGGTAAGAAACAACATCTCCACTTCGCTGATCCTCAACACTGGGGCCCCACAAGGGTGTGTGCTCAGCCCCCTCCTGTACTCCCTGTTCAACCATGACTGCGTAGCAATGCACGCCTCCAACTCAATCATCAAGTTTGCAGACGACACAACAGTAGTAGGCTTGATTACCAAGAACGATGAGACAGCCTACAGGAAGGAGGTGAGGGCTCTCGGAGTGTGGTGTCAGGAAGATAACCTCTCACTCAACGTCAACAAAACAAAGGAGATGATCGTGGACTTCAGGAAACAGCAGAGGGAGTAAATCAAATTTTATTTGTCACATACACGTGTTTAGCGAAATGCTTGTACCCCCTTATCCACATTGATGGGACAGCAGTGGAGAAGGTGGAAAGTTTTAAGTTCCTCGGCGTACATATCACTGACGAACTGAAATGGTCCACCCACACAGATAATGTGGTGAAGAAGGCGTAACAGCGTCTCTTCAACCTCAGGAGGCTGAAGAAATTTGGCTTGTCACCTAAAACTCTCACAAACTTTTACAGATGCACAACTGAGAGCATCCTGTCAGGCTGTATCACCGCCTGGTACGGCAACTGCACCGCCCGCAACCGCAGGGCTCTCCAGAGGGTGGTGCGGTCTGCCTAACGCATTACCGGTGGCAAACTACCCGCCCTCCAGGACACCTACAGCACCCGATGTCACAGGAAGGCCAAAAAGATCATCAAGGACATCAACCACCCGAGCCACTGCCTGTTCACCCCGCTATCATCCAGAAGGCGAGGTCAGTACAGGTGCATCAAAGCTGGGACCGAGAGAATGAAAAACAGCTTCTATCTCAAGGCCATCAGACTGTTAAACAGCCATCACTAGCACAGAGAGGCTGCTGCCTACTTTAATAAATGGAACACTAGTCACTTTAGTTTATGGCACTTTAATAATGTTTACATATCTTGCATTACCCGTCTCATATGTATATACTCTATTCTATCCTATCCATATGTATATACTCTATTCTATCCTATCCATATGTATATACTCTATTCTATCCTATCCATATGTATATACTGTATTCTATACTATCTATTGCATCTTAGCCTATGCCACTCTGATAATGACATTGCTCATCCATATATTTATATATTCTTATTCCATTCCTTTACTTAGATTTGTGTGTATTAGATATCTGTTGTGGAACTGTTAGATATTACTGGCTAGATATTACTGCACTGTCGGAACTAGAAGCACAAGCATTTCGCTACACTCGCAATAACATCTGCTAACCTTGTGTATGTGACCAATACATTTTATTTGATTTTTTTGACAGCCATTTTCAAGTCTTGCCATAGACTTTCAAGCCGATTTATACCGAACAAAAATATAAACACAACATCAAAGATTTTACTGACTTACAGTTCATATCAGGAAATCAGTCAATTTAAATTAATTAATTAGGTCCTAATCTATGGATTTCACGACTGGGAATACAGATAAGCATCTGTTGGTCACAGATACCTTTAAAAAAAAGTAGGGGCGTGGATCAGAAAACCAGTCAGTATCTGGTGTGACCACCATTTGCCTCACGCAGTGCGCCACATCTCCTTCGATTAGAGTTGATCAGGCTGTTGATTGTGGCCTGTGGAATGTTGTCCCACTCCTCTTCAATGGCTGTGCAAAGTTGCTGGATATTGGCGGGAACTGGAACACGCTGTCGTACACGTTGATCCAGAGCATCCCAAACATGCTCAATGGGTGACATGTCTGGTGAGTATGCAGGCCATGGAAGAACTGGGACATTTTCAGCTCCCAGGAATTGTGTACAGATCCTTGCGACATGGGGCCGTGCATTATCATGCTGAAACATGAGGTGATGGCGGTGGATAAATGGCACAACAATGGGCCTCAGGATCTCGTCACGGTATCTCTGTGCATTCAAATTGCCATCGATAAAATGCAATTGTGCTCGTTGTCCGTAGCTTATGCCTGCCCATACCATAACCCCACCACCACCATGGGGCACTCTGTTCACAACGTTGACATTAGCAAACCGCTCGCCCACACAACGGCATAAACGTGGTCTGCGGTTATGAGGCCAGTCGGACGTACTTCTAAATTCTCTAAAACAACTTTGGTAGCTTATGGTAGAGAAATGAACATTACATTCCCTGGCAACAGCTCTGGTGGACATTCCTGCAGTCAGCATGCCAATTGCATGCTCCCTCAAAACTTGAGACATCTGTGGCATTGGGTTGTGTGACAAAACTGCACATTTTTAGAGTGGCCTTTTATTGTCCCCAGCACAATGTGCACCTGTGTAATGATCATGCTGTTTAATCATCTTCTTGATATGCCACACCTGTCAGGTGGATGGATTATCTTGGCAAAGGAGAAATGCTCACTAACAGGGATGTAAACAAATTTGTGCCCAACATTTTAGAGAAATAAGCTTTTTGTGCATATGTAAATTTCAGGCATGTTTTCTTTCAGCTCATGAAACATAGGACCAACACTTTACATGTAGCGTTTATATTTTTGTTCAGTGTAAGTCAAAACTGTAACTAGGCCACTCGGGAACATTCAATGTCGTCTTGGTAAGTAAACCAGTGTATGTTTTGCCTTGTGTTTTAAGTTATTGTCCTGTTGAAAGGTGAAATTGTCTCCCAGTGTCTGTTGGAAAGCAGACTGAACCAGGTTTTCCTCCAGGATTTTGCCATGGCTTATCTCTATTCAGTTTATTTTTATCCTAAAAAACTTCCTAGTCCTTGTTGATGACAAGCATACCCATAACATGATGCAGCCACCACCATGCTTGAAAATATGAAGAGTGGTACTCAGTGATGTGTTGTGTTGGATTTGCCCCAAACATAACGCTTTGTATTCAGGACAAAAAGTTCATGTCTTTGTCACATTTTTTGCAGTTTTCCTTTAATGCCTCATTGCAAACAGGATGGATGTTTTGGAATATTTGTATTCTATAAAGGCTTCCTTCTTTTCACTCTGTCATTTAGGTTAGTATTGTGGAGTAACTACAACGTTGTTGATCCATCCTCAGTTATCTCCTGTCACAGCCATTAAACTGTAACTATTTTAAAGTCACCATTGGCCTCATGGTGAAATCCCTGAGCAGTTTCCTTCCTCTCCGGCAACTGAGTTAGGAAGGACGGCTGTATCTATGTAGTGACAGGGTGTACTGATACACCATCCTAAGTGTAATGAATAACTTCACCATGCTCATTTTTACCATTGGCATTGGAAAACCACCCTGGTCTTTGTGGTTTATCTGCGCTTGAAATTCACTACTCGACTGAGGGACCTTTCATTGTATGTGTGGGGAACAGAGATGAGGTAGTCATTCAAAAATCATATAAAACACTATTATTGCACACAGAATGAGTCCATGCAACTTATTTTGTGACTTGTCAAGCACATTTTTTACTCCTGAACTTATTTAGGCTTGCCATAACAAAGGGGTTGAATACTTATTGACTCAAGACATTTCAGCTTCTTTTGGGGGATACTACACTATAACAAGGAGAGATGGCCAGTCCTATATGGGATACTACTACTGTATAACAAGGAGAGATGGCCAGTCCTATATGGGATACTACTACAGTATAACAAGGAGAGATGGCCAGTCCTATATGGGATACTACTACAGTATAACAAGGAGAGATGGCCAGTCCTATATGGGATACTACTACAGTATAACAAGGAGAGATGGCCAGTCCTATATGGGATACTACTACTGTATAACAAGGAGAGATGGCCAGTCCTATATGGGATACTACTACACTATAATAAGGAGAGATGGCCAGTCCTATATGGGATACTACTACAGTATAACAAGGAGAGATGGCCAGTCCTTTACTCTCTCTGCTGTTATCTCTACTGTTCTCTCAGTCCTTTACTCTCTCGACTGTTCTCTCAGTGCTTTACTCTCTCTGCTGTTCTCTCTACTGTTCTCTCAATACTGTTCTCTCAGTCCTTTACTCTGTCTACTGTTCTCTCAGTCCTTTACTCTCTTTACTGTTCTCTCAGTCCTTTACTCTCTCTGCTGTTCTCTCTACTGTTCTCTCAGTCCTTTACTCTGTCTACTGTTCTCTCTACTGTTCTCTCTACTGTTCTCTCAGTCCTTTACTCTCTCTACTGTTATCTCTACTGTTCTCTCAGTCCTTTACTCTGTCTACTGTTCTCTCTACTGTTCTCTCTACTGTTCTCTCAATGCTTTACTCTCTCTACTGTTCTCTCTAATGTTCTCTCAGTCCTTTAATCTGTCTACTGTTCTCTCAGTCCTTTACTCTCTCTGCTCTGTTCTCTCAATGTTTTACTCTCTCTGCTGTTCTCTCTACTGTTCGCTCAGTCCTTTACTCTCTCTACTGTTCTCTCTACTGTTCTCTCAGTCCTTTACTCTGTCGACTGTTCTCTCAGTCCTTTACTCTCTCTACTGTTCTCTCAATGCTTTACTCTCTCTACTGTTCTCTCAGTCCTTCACTCTCTCTACTGGTCTCTCTACTGTTCTCTCTACTGTTCTCTCTACTGTTCTCTCAGTCCTTTACTCTGTCTACTGTTCTCTCTACTGTTCACTCTACTGTTCTCTCATTCCTTTACTCTCTCTGCTGTTCTCTCTACTGTTCTCTCAGTCCTTTACTCTCTCTACTATTCTCTCAGCCCTTTACTCTCTCTACTATTCTCTCTACTGTTCTCTCCACTGTTCTCGCAGTCCTTTACTCTCTCGACTGTTCTCTCAGTCCTTTACTCTCTCTACTGTTCTCTCTACTGTTCTCTCTACTGTTCTCTCAGTCCTTTACTCTCTCTACTGTTCTCTCAGTCCTTTACTCTCTCTACTGTTCTCTCTACTGTTCTCTCAGTCCTTTACTCTCTCTACTGTTCTCTCTGCTGTCCTCTTAAACCTTTACTCTCTCTACTGTTCTCTCAGTCCTTTACTCTCTCTACTGTTCTCTCTACTGTTCTCTCAGTCCTTTACTCTGTCTACTGTTCTCTCAGTCCTTTACTCTGTCTACTGTTCTCTCGGTCCTTTACTCTCTCTACTGTTCTCTCAGTGCTTTACTCTGTCTACTGTTCTCTCTACTGTTCTCTCAATGCTTTACTCTCTCTACTGTTCTCTCTACTGTTCTCTCAGTGCTTTACTCTGTCTACTGTTCTCTCTACTGTTCTCTCCACTGTTCTCTCAAACCTTTACTCTCTCTACTGTTCTCTCAGTCCTTTACTCTGTCTACTGGTCTCTCTACTGTTCTCTCAGTCCTTTACTCTGTCTACTGTTCTCTCTACTGTTCTCTCTACTGGTCTCTCTACTGTTCACTCTACTGTTCTCTCAGTCATTTACTCTG